>NW_027118023.1:0-83468 GCF_038497935.1 Neoaidaea tothii
TCCGTCGAGGGTAGCTGCCCTGCGGGCAGGCTGGAACCGCGCCCACGAGATCGAGCAGAGGTCCGTGCGGCTATATGCCGCACGCCGTGCGGCTCACTGCCGAAGGCAGCCACCCCCGACGGAGTCGCCGCCGGAGGCTCGTTGCGCCACGGACGTACGAGCCTCCGGCGGCGACTCCGTCGAGGGTAGCTGCCCTGCGGGCAGGCTGGAACCGCGCCCACGAGATCGAGCAGAGGTCCGTGCGGCTATATGCCGCACGCCGTGCGGCTCCCTGCCGAAGGCAGCCACCCTCGACGGAGTCGCCGCCGGAGGCTCGCCGCGTGCCGACGTACGAGCCGGCGGCGGCTCCGTCGTGCCCTGCGCCGGCAACGTGCGGCTACATGCCGCGCGGCGTGCGGCTCGCATCACGTGCCGGTCACGTGCGCGGCCGCCAACCCGCCCGCGGCGATCCACGGCCGCCAGCAGACACACGATCCGCGGATCATCCAGGCATGTGCACCCGCCGTCGATAAGATGCCCAAGCCCATCGGAAACACGTATCTGCAGTCGATCCTGCTGGTGATCTCCACGGCAGACGGCCCGCAGTATGTGTTCAACTACCCCAAGGAGCCGGGCGCGCAGCCGCGGCGGCCGGAACGGCGGCGACGCAGCTCGCGGCTCGTGTCGTCGCGATCCAGCAGCATCGAGCCCGGCGCGCGCGCGGCGCGGCTGCCGGGGGCCACGGTGCGCAGCCCCCGGACGGGCCCGTCGTCGCCGCTGCTGCTGGACGCCCTGAGCAGCACGACGCCGGCGCGGCTGCTGGCAGACTCGCCGGAGGCTGCGTCGGAATCGTCGAGCTCGTCGTACGACTCGGACTCGTCGCTGGACTCGGAGACGCTGGACGGCAAGCTGCTGTTCGACGACGGCATGGCGGACGAGTACGAGGAGTACGCCAACTCGTACGAGGACGAGGACGAATATAGCCACTCCAACACGGGCGGCAGCGCGGACGACGACGGCGACAGCCTGGACGACTTCCGGCGGGCCAGCCAGGGCCTGAACACGCGGCCGGGGGAGGCGTCGGACGGGCACGCGCGGCGGAGCGGCCGGCGGAACCGGCACCACGCGCTGCTGGGCGGGCGCAAGCGCAGCAAGACGCCGCACGGGCGGTCGCCGATGTCGGGCCCGCCCATGACGCACTCGTTCTCGTCGGCGGTGTCGTCGTCGCTGACGGTGACGCAGGAGGGCGCGGGCGCGGGTGCGGGCGCGGGTGCGGGCGCGGGGCCCAGCGGATCAGGCCTGCCGCCCGGCACGCCGTCCACGCCCGCGTCCGGCAGCGGCTCCGGCGCCGCCACGCCGGCCACGCAGGCGGCTGCGGCGTCGCCGGCGACGTCCACGCCGCCGGCGCCGAGCTATCTGTCGCCGCTGGCCACGCCGGTGGGCGGGATCCACATTCCAGCGCTCAACCTCAACATCGGCGACAGCCTGGACTTCTCGGGCGCGCTCAAGGCCACCGCGCTCAGCCGCAGCGGCAGCGTCAACCGCCCGGGCGGCGCGCACGCGGGCGGCGCGCACGCGTACCCGCCGGCCGCGCCCGCCAGCAGCGGCGGCGAGCAGAGCCGCCGCGGCAGCGTCGAGACCGTGGCCAGCCCCGGCTCGGCCGTCTCCGGCAACAAGCACGACAGCGCCGTGTGGGCGTCGGTCGACGAGCTCAAGCGCGACGGGCGCCCGGCCGACGACGACGACAACAACGCCGACGAGGAGGAGGAGGACGACGACGACGGCTACGACGACGACCACGGCCACGCCAGCGCGCACAACCACCGGTCGCTCGACGACAGCGACCACAAGGAGCAGCGGCTGCCGTGGGAGACCGTCTTCGGCTACGACACGGACCTGCTGGTGTCGCTGCTGTGCCCCCAGCGGACAATGTGCGACACCAAGTTCGAGTTCACGGTGGGCGACCTGGCGTTTCTGGGCCTGCCCATGCACGTCCAGCCGGACGGGCGCTGGCGGCACCTCAAGGGCGACGAGAGCCCGACAATGAAGTCGTTCGCGTCCGACGGCGAGCGCTACCTGTTCGAGGACTCGGAGGACGAGGCGGCCGAGCGGTCGTACGTGGCCACCAACCTCGAGGGCTCGGTCTCGAGCCTGTTCCAGTCGGACTACTCGGGCCCGGTGGCGGCGGTGCGGTCCGAGCTGGTGTCGAGCGAAACGGACTCGGACGTCGTCGGCGGCGACGAGCGGCGCGACGAGCCCGGCGAGCCCGACGACGGCGCCGACAACGGCATGACCATGTTCCACGTCGTCTTCGTGATGAACCCCACCGAGCTCGAGTACAACGCCAAGCTGGCCGAGATGTACAACTACGTCGTGCGGCCGCTGGCCAAGTGCCTGCTGCACGAGCAGCGGCGGTACAACTACGTCTGGAAGCAGGCCCAGCTGATGCTGCGGCTGCGCGAGCACGCGGCCGCGCGCGGCCAGTCGGCCGACGAGCTCTGGAACAACACGCTGACGCGGTCGTCGCTGGCGCTGGCGCTGTCGCAGATCCACATGGCGATCTCGCGGGCGTCGATCGCGAACGTGGTGATCAACTCGCGCACGCGGTCGTTCCAGATCCCGATCCAGATGGAGTCGGGCGTGCTGCCGCCGGTGCTGGAGCCGGTCAAGGTCCCGCACTTCTACCTCACGACCGAGGACCTGCTGAGCAACCTCAAGCAGGACTCGGACCGCACGCTGTTCGACTTTGCGCTGCTGCTGCTGGACGACACCGACAAGATCATCACGGCGATCCAGACCGATGCCGGCGGGCCGCTGGCGCGCTTCATCCGGCTGATCAACCCGACGCTGTCGCTGTACAAGATCGCGCAGAGCGCGGACGTGCCGGTGGCCGAGGCCGAGAAGTTCGCCAAGCACCTGATCTACTGGCGCCGGGCCCGGGCCATCACGCCGATCCACCAGCGCAACATCTACGCGGTCGCGCCGACGGCGCCGATGAAACGGTAGGTTCCTCCGGGCGCGCGCTGACCGCAGCATCCGCCGCCACGCGCGGGCCTTTGCGCGCACCTTCCCGTCGCTGCCGGCGCTGCCGGCGCTGCTGAGCACGCTGTCCAACGCCGAGCCCAAGCCGTTTGCGAACCTGATCCCCAGCCGGGCGCAGCGCGACGCGTACCTGGCGGCCGTGGCCTGGCTCGTGCGCTTCGGCTACGTGGCCCAGCTGCACACGTACGTTTTCCTGCGCGTGTCGCGCGCCATCAAGGAGCGCGTGCTGCACGACGAGATCGACAGCATCGAGCGGCGCGAGCTGGTCGTCAAGCTGGCCGACCACGCGGCGTCGCTGGCGCTGGACGAGCGGCCGACCCCGGCGATGATCCCGCCGCGCGACTTTGCGCTGGGCAGCCCGCCGCGCCGCGGCAACCGCAAGCGCTTCGGCTTCATCGAGCAGCCCGGCAGCCCCGAGACGGCGCGGGCGGCGACCGAGCTCGAGCGCGAGCGCAGCTCGAAGGCGCGGGAGGCCGACCGCCTGGAGGACAGCATTGTGCTGGAGCCCGACCGCGCCACCGCGCTGGAAAACCGCTGGATGGAGGAGCTCGTGTCGGGGCTGGACCCGGAGCTGGCTGCCCTGTTCTGGAAGGTCAGCAAGTACATGAACGGCCGCTCGCCGTTCCAGAAGATCCCGGCCAAGGAGGACGTCACGCGGCACGAGGTGCGGCGCCTGATGTCTGCGCTGGGCGACAACATCATAGTGGTGCGGCACTGGTGAGCCGCACGCCGTGCGGCATATAGCCGCCGGCCCAGCCGCACGCTGCGCGGCTCACTGCCCGAAGGGCACCACCCCCGACGGAGTCGCCGCCGGAGGCTCGTTGGGCCGCAGCCTGTGAGCCTCCGGCGGCGACTCCGTCGAGGGTGGTGCCCTTCGGACAGTGAGCCGCGCAGCGTGCGGCTTATTGCCGCCGGACGCTGCCGCTTCCGCGAGCCGCTGAGCCTGCCCGCAGGGCACTACCCTCGACGGAGTCGCCGCCGGAGGCTCACAGGCTGCGGCACAACGAGCCTCCGGCGGCGACTCCGTCGAGGGTAGTGCCCTGCGGGCAGTGAGCCGCACCGCGTGCGGCGTATAGCCGCCGGACGCTGCCGCTTCCGCGAGCCGCTGAGCCTGCCCGCAGGGCACCACCCTCGACGGAGTCGCCGCCGGAGGCTCACAGGCTGCGGCGACTCCGTCGAGGGTAATGCCCTGCGGGCAGTGAGCCGCACGGGGTGCGGCATATAGCCGCACCGACCCAGGCGCGTCAGTTCGATCTGCCCGCAGCGGCCGGTGAGCCGCACGGCGTGCGGCTCGCGGCCCGCGACCCCGTCGCCGCCTACGCATAGCACTTGTAGATATATATCATTCAACACCTAGCGGTACGCAACGCGTCCTCCCGCCACCCGTTCCTCGTCCCATCGTTGCTTGCGCTCCTTGCGCAGGTGGTACAGCTTGCGCTCGCGCCGGTAGTCCTTGACAAAGTCGGCAATGTCCATGTAGCCGTCGTCCAGAAAGCTCGTGGCCAGGCTCTCGGAGACTGAATCGGCCTCCTTGGTGGCGATCTGGAGCCGGTTGTGGAGCGCAGTGGACGAAAAGGGCTGGGTCAGCGTGGCCGCCGGCGACGTACCTTCAGCGCCGCGTACATCTGGCGCTCGCGCTCCTGCCAGTGGCGCTCGATCTCGCGGGCCTCGTGCAGCTCTTTCTCGGCGCGGGCGCGCGTCGCCACGAGCGTCTCGCGCCTGGAGAGGATGTTTGCTGGCGTCAGCGGCCCGCAGCCCACTTACTCGACAGGTCCTCGGCCTGGGCGGCCAGGTCCGCGATCTGCTTTGTCACGGCCTGCACGACAGGATGCGTCTCGCAAAAGATGGAGAACAGCAGGTCCTCGTTGGCCATGAGGTCGACGAGCTCCTGCTTGGACTTGTTCTGGATGGACGGCGGCAGAAACGGCGCCGGCACGTCGCGGGCGCCGGGAGGCCGCGCGACTGGCGGGCCCTGCCGGCTGAACGTGGCCGGCGATGCAATGGGCGACGGCGACGCGCTCGAGCGGTAGTCGCGGCTGCGGTCAGCGGGGCCGGCGGCGGACTTACTATTCGGCTGCGGGCCGCTTGGGCGGCAGCGCCGGCGCGCCGCCGGCGCCGTACACGTCGCCGTACGGCGCCGGCGGCGGCGTCGGGCTGGCGGACGAGCGCGCGAAGCTGGCCGGCCGCGGCGCGCCGTAGCCGGCGCCCTGCGGCGGCAGCGGCGGCAACGGCGGCGCTGGCTGGCCGTAGCCAAACGACGCGGGCCCGGCGAACTGGCTGGCGCCGTAGGGCGGGCTGGCCGGCGTGGCCGGCGTGGCCGGCGGGGCCGGATGGCCGGGATGGCCGGCGTAGCCCGACGGGTACGACATGGCTGCGGTGGAAGTCTCTGGCGGGGAGGCGGGGCCGGTGGTGCGGCGTGTGCCGTTACGTGCGGGTTACGTGAGCCGGGGGGGATGCTTAGGCAACGCGGAGGGATTGCTGACATAAGCGGGCGCAAGCACAAAACAGTTCTATTGATCTAACTATATAGTGAAATAGCGATCGGCCGCGGCCCTGGCTAGTGCGCGGCGCCGTTGCCGTTCACAGCAGCCGCGCCCGGCCGCTGCTTGAGGTAGAGCGGGTATGTGTAGGCCTCGTCGTCCTCCTCCTCGGGCAGCTTGAAGCCGACGTAGTCGTCGGTGTTCAGGCCCTCGTGGAGCTCCTGCAGCGAGCCAAAGTCGCCCGGGGTCATCATGCCGGTGCGGTCGCGCGGCGAGGCCTGGGCGGACAGCGGGCGCGAGACCTTCATCTCGGTGCCGTCGAAGAAGGACATGGGCTCGTGCTCGTCGAACGAGGCCGAGTAGGCGCGGCGCAGGGCGAGCTGGCGGGCCTTGATGTACTCGAGGCCCATGCGCTTCCAGTCGAGCAGGTCCGAGAGGCGCTCGGTGCGGTTGCGCTGGTTGATGCGCTGGCGGCGGGACTTGCAGGTGAACTGGAACATGTAGTGGGCGAGCTGGTTGATCGAGTCGTCGACGCCCTTGGACCGGCGGTCGACGATGTAGATGCCGTAGTCGGACGCGTTCTCGATGAGCTCCTCCATGTAGCAGCCGAAGCCGGACAGGTTGGTGGTGATGGAGGGCACGCCCATGACGGTGCACTCGGCCGGCGTGTAGCCCCAGGGCTCGTAGTACGACGGGAAGACGCCGAGGTGGCAGCCGCGCACAAAGTCGTCGTAGTCCAGCGACAGGATCGGGTTGTTGCTGTTGAGGAACTCGGGGTGGAAGATGATCTTGACGCGGTCGGACGAGTGGTTGAAGAGCTGGACCCGGCGGATCTGGTTGAGGATCGGGTCGTTGGCGTCGTCGGCCATGTTGTGGGTGACGATGCTGGGCAGCGAGTTGCGCTTGAGCGCAAACACGCGGCGCTTGAGCAGGACCTTGTCCGAGCCCGTGAGCAGGTCGTCGAGCTCGGGGCCGACGTCGCGCGCGGGCTCGGCGTTGTTGTGGCGCGCGCAGCGCTCAAACAGCCGCCGGCCGATCGACTCCTGGATCTCCGAGACGGTGTCCTGGAGCGCCTTGATGACGGCCTGGCCCTTGAGCGTCTCGACCGTGTACGAGTGCGTCGCGGCCGGCATGATGATGAACGCGACCACGGTCTTGGTCGAGTTCTCGCTCTTGAGCTTGTGGTTGAGCCGCGCGAGCGACTCGATGTACATGTCCACGCCCTTGTTGCGGTACTCGTAGCGGCCGGACGTGAAGAAGTAGAGCGTGTTGTCGAGGTCAAAGTCGTAGTGGCCGTAGAAGTGGCCGCGGATGAAGTCGTTGATCTTCTTCTTCGAGATCGCGTGCAGGTTCTGGAACTCGTGCACGGCCGAGAACTTGATCACGTTGAGGCCGTTGGGCAGCACGCCGTCGGGCTTGCGCTTGAGCAGGTGCTCGGACTCGTACGCGGTGATGTGCGACACCGTCGTGAACACGTCGGCCGAGTGCGCCGACGCGCGCTCGATGCAGTACCGGTGGTAGATGCCGCGCTTGCCGGCCTCCGAGTCGACGTCGAAGTACTGCAGGTTGTTGTAGAAGTCCACCGAGCCCGCGCAGAGGTACCGCCCGAGCAGCGTCGCGTGCGTCGTGAAGATCGTCGTCACGTCGATCCGCCGCTTGCGGCACAGCGGCAGCGCCACGCCGGCCAGCCACTCGTGGAAGTGCGCGACCACCGCGCGGTTGCGGTCGTGGAACACAAACTCGCCCAGGAACCACGCCACGAGGTAGCCAAACACGACCGCCTCGTTCGTCTCGGCGTCGCCCGACGGCGACGGGATCCCCGCCACGTTCCACAGGTCCGTCTTCCACTCGTCCAGGTGCTGGTACGCCGGCGCGGTGTCGAACAGCAGCACCCGCGGCGCGCCCTCGATCAGCCACCGGCCGTACAGGTACTTGACCCCGCGCTGCGCCATCGAGTCCAGCGTCTCAATCAGGTGGGGGTCCGTCGGCGTCAGCTCCTCGACCTCGATCGCCGCCGATTTTTTGTTCCACGGCCCGATGAGCGTGTACCGCTCGCGGTACTCGGCCGTCGTGATCGGAGCCTTGCTCTTGATCACCGAGTAGATGCCGCCGACTGCCCGTCAGCGCGCGCCCGCCCGCCGCCTACCTCGGTTCGCCGTCTCGGTCGAGATCTCGAACAGAACATGGTTCTTCACGTCCCGGTGCGAGCTCATGGTGCCGGCTCTATCGATCACACGCGTACCCGTGCGCGCTTGCCGTTCTGTGAGCGCTTGCCTCTGGCACTAGCCTGTCGTGTACCTAGGCTCGGAGCGTTTGCGGCTCGAAAATTTGCGATCGCCGGCCGAGACGAGAAATTTCGTTTTTGTCCGTCCGACCTTGTCTGCAAACACCTGATCCTCTGTCAGCGTCCGCCGCGCTGCCGGCGCCGCAGTCACACGCCGTCACTGGCCGCGGCCCGGCCCTGCTCACCTGCTGGTGTCCGATGGATGCTGTGCTGACCGTCTATGCCCTAGGCTGTTCGTCGCTGCCCGCAGATGGCGCTGTGGTTGTATATATACCGCCCATGCACACCTCTGTGCGTTGACATAATCTCTGGAGGTGGGGATGGACGCCGACGGCCGCTAGAGGTACCGCCCCAAACCCAAAATTACTATGGCGATTGGCGAGATTCCGACGTACCTTTTTAGCTCGGCCACTAATTCGTGGTGTCGACGGTCACGGTCACTAGGCTGCCCACGGGGTCTGGCCGTGGCGGAGATGGTGTGACCGCGACGAACACGGCACGGCCGGCCGGCGCCGGCACGGCCGGCGCCGGCGGCGCTGGACGGCCGTGGCCCCGCGTGCCGGCCGGCCGACGACACGCCCCCGACTGGGCACACGCAGGCGCTGCGGGTCGCCGCGGCCCGCAGCCGTCGACGCGCTGCGTGGTTTGTTGGGCGGCGATCGCACGGTCGCCAGCGCGTCGGATTGAGCCAGGCACGTCGGGACTAGATTTCGCCCAGATAGGAAATGACAGCTCAGGACGTTGACGTTTAGCCCGATACGGCAGGAGGGCTGCCCTCTCGGGCCGCATACAGCAGGTGTTGTGACCTTGAACGGGCGCCCGACGGTGCGCTCAGATTGGTCCGCGCGGCACGGGTCGCAGCCTACCCAAGCGGGGGTTGCCGGGTCGCACCCGCCTCGGGCTGCTGGCCGAGACGCGCCGGACCGCAGGCACGATACCCGTCGCGCCGCCCGCGTGACGGGCGCGTCCGCAGGAAGTCACGCGGCTGCGGCGCCGGCGCAGGTACGAGCCGCATCCCGTGCGGCTCGGTGCGCGCTGTGCGGGGTAGCTGTCCCGCCGTCCGCGCGCCGCGTGCGCACCAGCAGATCGCACGGGACGGCCGGCGCCAGTGCGGCAGCCGCGGGTCCGGCGGCGTCCTCGGCGGAACCGACGTAGGCCGGAGGAGGGGTAAGGCCCCCTCCCCCCCCTCCGCCGCCCACTACGACGCGCGCGGTCGCGTGGCTTGCGAGTGGTTAAGCGCCGTCGACAGCCCCCGACGGGGCGATGCCGGCCGCTTACGCCGCCCACGGTAGGCAATGTCTGCGACAAGCCCAATGCGTCGGCTGGGGCGCCGTCCAGCCGCTGGACGTATTGTACAGATCCGGCGCAAGAAGGCGGCTTCAAGCACACAAATGTCGGGTTCTGCGTTCAGCAATGCCCGCGTCAGAGGTCGGGGACAGTTTAAGGCTGCATTGAGAGGCATCGGGTACGATCGCGGGAGAGCTCTAGCGGTCGATGCACACGGCGCACTGTGGCCTCTCAACGTGCACCCGTACGGCACGACCCGGCGCAACCAAGACCCGGGTCATGGCTATTGTGTGTAGATCTAGCCACGCCCCTGCGGCTTTATAGCCACCGTCTTGGATCTGGCCACGGTCACAGCTGCTTGGACCTGAGGCGGAAGCAAGTCTCGGCGCGCATGGGTCTGGCTCCGGGTCGTTGCTGCGCGGACTCGGGGTATGCTTCCAGACACATCGTCCAGTGCTACTCGAGGTTTCAGGCACGGGCACTGTTTGGCACTGGTCGAGAGCGGTCCCGGACTGGGACTGAGACTGGACTCGGTCCGCGACTGACCCGGACTTGAGTCATGGACTGAATTGCCCTGGTACCAGCGGGTTACGAGTAACATAAAGCCGCCGTTCTCCGGACGGCAGGTCCAGGTCCAGGTCCGGGTCCAGGTCCAGCGCCACGTCCGGCCGCACGGACTCGGACCCAGGTGCCGCCGTGTCCGTGTCTCTGGGCACCCGGCTCACCTGGACCCGTGGCTTGTCTTGTGCACCTCGACGACCCGCATACGTCCCGTACCGTATGGCTCCCGTACCGCAGTACCTGGCCAGCGAACTGTACCTCTACGTCCCACGCGACTGTACCACATCGCCCGCCGCTGACTCATTAGCATTTTGCCGCCGGCGTGCATGCTGCCACTCAGCGCCACGCGGGCCCCGCGTAAAGACAACGGCTAATCCTTTGGCCGCCGCCGCCGCCGGGCAGGCAAAAAAAATGCCTCGAAACGGATTCGAACCGATGATCTCATCATTACTAGTGATGCGCCTTACCAACTTGGCCATCGAGGCTCAACGACCGCTGTAGCCGTCTGGCCTACAAATCGCACCCGGCACGGCCACGCCTGAGCGCGCTTCCGTACAACCTCCCGTGTTTGACCCAATGCAATCCATTGCTATGTACAACAGAGCGTGCAGCGCGTGCGCTGCCGCCGTCTAGATGCGTCTGCGGTTCTTCGGGCGAACGCCACCCTGGCGCAGACGGGTGCCGTCGGTCACGCGGGTGATGGCCTGGCGGACCTTGTAGCCCTCCTTCGAGTTCAGGACCGAGAGGAACGCTTCGCGGCCAGGGCCAAAGTTGCGGAGCACAATCTCGAGTGGCAGCGGGCGGTTGCCGTCCTTGTTGGACAGGAAGCCCTCCTGCTCCATCTTGGTGAAGATGGTCCGGGTCAGCTGGTAGCCGGCCTCGAACTCGCCGCGCTGCGACTTCTTGAAGCCGCACGCGCCCGCCGACAGCGTGAACTTGGTGTGCTGGAGCGACTTGAGCGACCAGTTGTTGGGGTCGAGGTACTCGGCCGCGAGCGTCAGGTGCGTGTTGTTCTTGCTGAAGAGCGCGTGCAGAACGTACCGCGACTCCTTCTTCTCGGCCGGAATCACGCTGCGGCCCTCATCGGTGAAGCCAAAGTCCTTCTCCTCGAGCGCGCGCAGCAGCGAGTTGGTGCCGAGCGCGCGACGGGCGGGCTCGGGGGCAGCCGCCGCCGCCGGCGCGGCCGCGGCCGCCGGCTCCTCCGTCTTGCCGCCCTGCGTCCACACGTCCGCCGCCGACACGTCGCGCCACCGGTTCTTCTCGTTCTTCTCGGTCGACATCCACCGCGCGCCCATTGGCCGCGCCGTCAGCGCGGGCCGCACGCACTCGATCAGTCTGGCCCGGGCAATCATGGTCGTTGCGTGCTGGGCCGGCGCGGCGGCCTCAAAAATTTTCGCCCTGCACCGGGTAACTCCCCCGGCCCGCGCCGCACAGCATGCGGCGCGCTCACGTGCGCCACGTGCCCGCCTACCGCGCGCGGGCCGCGAAGCGTCTGGAGCGTTCGGCACAGTCGCCACGCGCCGCGACGGCTGCGCCACATACGTCGCGCGCCGCGTCATCTGATCTATTACTCATCGCGATCATCCCGCATGCACCCGCGAACCATTGCCAGCGCGCCCCGCAGTGCAGGTACCGGCAGGCGCTAGACAGCAACCCCGGCGGCAACGTGCCTGAGTGCGGAGGTATGTACGTCGGCGGGTGGGCGGAGCGTGGCAGGTGGCAATGACTGTACTAACGGCAATTCAAAGAAAGAAGGCGAACAAATAGCCGTATATATGATCCATACGCTCTGGTCGTCTCCCCCCTGTACGTGCACAAAAACATGAGCACGCTTTCCTGTCGGCCGATGGCTGCCGACCTAGACCCACTGGCGGCCGCTTCGCCGCTGGCAGGGCTCGAATCAAGGTACACGAGCCTCTCAGGCACCGAAACAGACAGCGGATCAGGCGACAACTCGTCAGGGCCGCTCCGCCGGCTGCTGCTCCCCCCCGAGAGCACGTTTGGGCCGGTCGAGTACCAGCCGCACCTGGTGCCGACGTCGACCGCGCGTCTCGAGCAGCTGACGACGCAGATGCTGTTCAGGCTGGCTCAGGGGCATGGCCGCTGCGTTTATGTGGTGGGCGCAAACCACACCGGCGAGCTGATTGGGCTCAACAAGAGCGGCCTGCAGGCGTCGCTACACACGCTCGACACCATGTGCACACAGGCCGGCGCGCTCTGGAAGGTCAGCCGGGCCGTGGCCGTCAACCGCCGGCGCGTGACCGAGATCGACATCTACCAAAACAGCACCTGCAAGGACGTCGTCAAGGTTTTTTTCACGGGCGCCTCTGGCGCGGGCAAGTCGTCCGTGCTGGGTCGCCTGGCGCACAGCACGCGTGACGACGGCTGCGGACGCGCCCGCGGCAAGGTGCTGCGCCACAAACACGAGCAGGTGTCGGGCAAGACCACGTCCGTGGCCTGCGAGGTGTTTGGCTTTTCGGCGGCCGGCATCGTGGCTGAGCGCGCGACGCGGTGCGTGCCGGCCCTGGCCGGCTGCGGCCGCGTCGTCATGGCGTTCGACACGCCGGGCTCGCGCCCGGCGGCCGTCGCGCGGTACGCGTCCGTGTACAGCCCCGAAGCCACGTGCGTGCTGATTTCGGCCGACACGGCCGACTGGCGCCGTTTTCTGCGGTCTGCGCTGCGCACCGGCGGCCGCACAGCCGTGGCCATCACCAAGGTTGACAAGCTGGCCAGCGCGGCCGAGATCCGGAAGCTGGTGAACGACGTGTTGGTGTTCATTGCGCTTTCGGGCGGCACAAACGGCGACCGTGGCTCGTACAAGAGCCGGCTGGTGGCCACGGCGTCGGCCGCCGCCCAGGCGGCCGCCGCCGGGCCTGCGTCGGTGCCTGTGTTTCTGATTTCGTCTGTCACGGACGCCGGCGTGGACTGCTTGACGACGTATCTGCGCGCGATTCCGACCCGGATCTTCTCGGCGCCGTCCGAGCCGGGCCCCAAGGACGCTGTCCGCAACTTCAAATCGTTTTTTCCGACGCTGCGCTACGAGACGCAGCCGGGCGGCTTCTATGTCACGTCGATCTTCGATTCCGGCCGGATACTGTCGGGTGTCGTTCGGTGGGGCAAGGTCGTGATCGGTAATATCTACACGGTCGTGCTTCCTGCGCCCGACACCGCCCGCGACGACGACAGCGTGTTCGAGACCAAGGTCCGGATCATCTCGGTCCACCGGCTGCGCGAGCCGTGCATCGAGCTGCGCCAGGGCGACGTGGGCTCGGTCGCGGTCGAGTTTCTGGACCCCCTCGTGACGTCGACTTTCAAGCGCGGCGTCTCGCTGGTCTCGGGCCCCAACGACCTTGACCGCATGTATGCGCGCGCGGTCGTGCTGGAGGGCCTGGCGGACGTGCGCGGCTTTTCTGTCGACCAGCACGTGGTAGTCGTCTCCGGTTTCCGCCGCACAGGAACCGTCAAGGAGGTCAACGCCGAGCCCAACGGCTCCGGCTCGCTCATGGTCGAGCTCGACGGCTCGGCCAGGGACGCCGTCATCGGGTCCGTCGCCGCTTACGTGGCGCCGCTCGCCAGCGAGGACGATATCTGGGTTTGCAAAATGGGTTATGGGTACTAGGGTAGCATTGGCATAGGTTCGCATTGCATGTTTGCAGTTAAATCATTGTTACATACTAGCCGCGGCGCGGCGGCAGCGGCGGTGGCAGGCTGCGGCGCGAGCGCGTGCTCGACGGGCCCGTCGGTGCGGGCGGTGGCGACCGCGACGGCGGCCGCGCGCCCTCGACGTAGTCCATGATAAAGTCGGCGTTCTTGTGGATCATATCCTGGCTGATGCCCATGCCCTCGAGCTTCTCGAACAGATGGCGCCAGGTCGGGTCGACCTCGGCCCCGTCTGGCTGGCCCGACAGCGTCTTGGGTGCCGGCGTCGGCGTCGGCGGCACGGCCTTGCGCCGCAGCGAGAGCGGCGCCGAGTTCATGCTGCCCGTGGGCGTTGACCACGGCGACGGGCCGGCGGAGGACGCGGCCGAGCGCGAGACCACGCCCTCGCAGCCGGCCACGCCGTACTTCTGGAACCGCGACAGGTCGCCGCGGGGCCCGGCCGCCTTGGACGCCGTCGGCGGGGCCGACAGCGTGCCCGGCGCCTGTGACTGGACGCAGGACGGGCCCAGCGGCCGTTTCCGCAGCGACACGGCGTTGTCCTTGTTGAGCAGCGTGGCCTTGGACGCGTGCTTGTCGCGGTGGCTCACGCGTTTGAAGAAGTAGTGGGCCTCGCCGTCGTCCACGAACGACAGCCCGGCCAGGCACTCGTCCAGCTCAAACGAGTGGAAGAACACGCGGTCCTGGTTGTACGCAAAGTCCACGTAGAGCTCCTGGTCCCAGATCACGCCGCGGTTGCCCTGGCGTCAGCAATTGGCGGGCGGCTACTCACATTGATGTCGACGAGCTTGAGGAAGAACGTGTTGCCGGTGAGATCGTTGGCGAGCACGACCGCCCCGGACAGGCCCGTGTACTGCCAGCGCGTGGCGTCCGGGTGGGCCACATAGAGCCTCGCGACGGCGGCCGCGTGGATCTTGTTGGTCGTCTTGGGGATGACGCGCTTGATCCGGTCCTTGTCGGCCGAGGTCAGAGTACTTGCATGCATTCTGCCGGCAGATCGAGGCATGATGCGTTCCGTGGCCGCGAGTGCCTTGAAGAGCGCGCGGGCGCGCGGAGAGCTGGGGACACAGCCGAGCTGCGCCCCTGGTCAGCAACGAAATCGGGCGGAACACGCCCACGACGCGCGGCGCGCCTTTCCCCGCGGCCGCGGCGCGGCGTCGCGCGGGCCGGCTGCGCCGCGCGGACCCGGCCCCGCGCGGGCTCGGCCCCGTGCGGCGCAGCGTTGGGACTTGGTGTGACGGAACGTCATCCGCGCGGCGCTATGCCCGGCTGGGCGGCGGACCGTGACAGTGATGTCACGGCGCAGGTGACGCGGCACACCGTCAACACGGGGCGGCGGACCGGGTAACTCGTAGGGCGCATGCTCTAGTGGCGCGGGTGGCGTCGCCACTCGGCGCACGTGCCCACGGAGAACGCCGGTCCGGGGAACTCAAAGAAAAGACCAGATGCTGTGTATTATGCATTCTAACTAAAACCCAACCCGAGAACGCCGTAATGTACAAGAGATGCGCCGCTAGACCATGAGCGAGTCGATGTCGGCGGTGTCGACGATGTAGCTGTAGCCCGGCGGGGAGATGGGCACGTCCTCGTACGTGGGCGGGACCTCGTCGTCCCAGGCGATGCCCAGGCCACCGCGCTCGGTGATGTCGACCGAGAACTGCATGCGCAGGATGCGCGCGGCGCCGGTGGGCGACGCGACGTGCTGGCCAGTCGCCGGCGTGATCTCCTCGGCGACGAGCATCTCGATGACGAGGAAGTGCTCGACCGAGACGCCGAGGCCGGGGTCGGAGACGTTGCAGCAAACGGGCACGGTGTCGAGCGTCGAGATCTCGACCTCGATGTCGATGTGGCCCTCGTTGTCAAAGTCGGTCTTCCAACCGTCCTTGAGCGAGTCGGACGAGATCGTCTTGATGTCCTCGAGCGCGGCCGGGGAGCTCGTGTGCTGCTTGCAGCCGTGGTGCGGCCCCTTGGCGATCTCGTCGAGCCGCCAGTTGAGCTTCTTGAGCCGCCAGCGGGTCTTCTTGTCCTTGTTGTTGATGTTGTTGAGCCGCATCGACGACATGAAGTGCGACTTGGGGAACGCGGTCGCCGGCAGCGACGCCGACACCGTCAGCTCCGTCGGCGGGAACACGCGCAGGCACTTGCGGATGTCGGTCGAGACGTGCGAGCGGTACAGCGGCAGCTTCTTGACGAGCGTCACCGGCCGCACGTCCTTGGCCTCGGCGACGGCCTCGGCCTTGAGGTAGTAGGACACGTTCGCGAGCGCGCTCGCGGTCGTCGCCGGCAGGTCGCCCGCGAGCAGGTGCGAGAACGGGTACCCGTACTCGGACTTGGACAGCGTGCACGGGTGCGAGAGCAGGTCCCACGACTTGAGCACGTTGACCTCGGTGATGCAGTCGCGGCAGGCGCCCACCATCGGGCGCTTGTACATGACCTCCTGGACAAGCTTGAGCGTCACGCTGCGCATCGCCAGCTGGTACGCGTTGACCGAGACGAACAGCAGCCCGCTCAGCAGCGCGCCCGTCGACTCGCGCGGCGTGCCGTAGCACACCAGCGGCGGCGACTCGAGCTTGAACCGGATCTCCAGTGGTGACTTGGCTTGCGCTGGCATTTCCTTCAGCGGCTTTGGCGAAAGCTTTGGTGACAGCTTCGGCGACGATTTAGGCTTGAGAATCGGCGAGATGTTGGAGGAGAAGAGCATTGTGGCGGCCGGATCGTGCAGATATATAGCGCGCTCGCAGAACAAAAGGCTAAGCTATCGCTTCTGCCCGAACCAGTATACAGGACCGACGTTCCGATCCGACTTAGGGGCGCAAACCTTCCCACGCTGATGATCTATGGATATTGCCGTCTACGCCGGCTGCCTCGTGCCCTTTATACCTTCTACGGCCGCTCGTGAGCTGGCTGGCCAACGGTGAAAAAATTTTCGGCTCGCCCACGCTCTGGCCCTAGTTTGTAATTATGCGGTGAAACTAAATGCGGAACCTTAAAGTCTCCTCCTGGTCGTGACCCGTGTCCCGGTGGAACATCATCGGTTGGGAAAATCACGCGGCCTGTACGCCCAAAGACTCATCGGTCGGGGCGGAGAAACGCGCCGGCGGCGTAGCTCAATAGCCTGCGGCCGCCATTGCGCAACTTTCAAAGTTTAGGGCAAATGGCGTCGATGGAATCGGCGGTTAGCGCGTGCAAAACCGGTAAGTGGCCAAATCTAAATTACGCCATATTTCCCGATCTGGCTAAGCGAGGGCTGACAGGCCGGCGAGACCGCGATGCCGTTCCAGGCGCAACGCGTGTACGCCAGCGGCGCCGGCGGATGCGCCGCCGCGGGCCTGGCGGCAGCGACCTGGTCCGGGGTAGTGCTGGCCAGATCGACCTACAGGCGCCGCAGCGGGGCCGGGCGGGGTCTGGAGCGGCTGTCAGAATCGGGAACCGGAGTACGCGGTACCACCGACGTGGATGTGGCGCCTCCTGAGACATCCCACGTGCGGCAGAGAGATGCGGGTGCCAAGGGTATGGACAGACAACGCAGCAGTGCCGGGCGGGGATGCCGTGCTTCGCCGTCATCCTGGACATGCCCGGACCGCAGTCCCAGCGCGGGCCGCGCAGGAGCCCGCGCCATTCTCGGCCTTTCGGCTCGCGCCGGCATCGGCGGCTGGCTCGGAGCTGCCCAGTCGGCCCGCCGTGGCCAAGACGCGATGACAGCGGGGGCCTTGGCGGATGTCCAGCTGGCGGCAGCTGGCCGGCGCGTCGGCTGGGTGCCTGGGCGGCTGGACGTGGCTAGCCGACCGCCGTCGCTCGGCTTGCTGCATAATGTGGCTTTTTAAGCTGCGTTCGTTACGTCGGGGAAAGCTTAAGCCCCTGGTCCGGGGCCTGGCGCTGCTCCCGCCGGCCATCCATCGCCGAATCGCCGAGGGGGGGTGCGGCGATGGCCGCGGGCGATGGCCGAGGGCGCTTGGGCGATGTTCGGCAGAGCCCGTGGGCGGCGCGATCGCGGTTGGTGGCAGAATAGCCTGGAATTGCGCAAACTCGTAAACTTTCGCGAACGTAGCGTGTGCTCCATCTGCGGCCGAAACAGGCCCGCGCCGCCTGCGTCCGTCCGACGTCCGTCCGGAGACGCCGGACGGACTGTACCCCGTGGCGTGCTCTAGGCATGTCGTGGCGGCGCCATGGCGTCCAGTAGTCTGTCGCCCATCGGCAAGCCTCCTCGGCCACGGGCCGGCCTGCAGACACCTGCACGACTGCCGTGCGCTAGGGCCTGGCCACGCCAACCTTCTATAATTAAAATTGCTTGCGCGAATTTGGAAAGCACCAGCAGTTACTTCTCGTCGATCGCTGCTGTGTGAGGAGTATGCGGCAGATGCGGCCAACGCGGCTGAGGCTTGGCCTGCCCCGGCGCACGGATCGGGCGGCAAACGCGCGGGCAGAGCTACGCGGTCGTGTACGCGTCCGCGGGGGAACGCACGTGTGTGTCTTGCACGGCTGTATGGTCGGCGTATCTCAAAACTCCTGCCGGCAGTTGCCGCAGGGCCACGGCCACTTTTCCGCCGGCCGATCTGATAAAGACGCGGTGCTACAGAGAGCCATCGAGCCACGGCTCTCGAAACGATCTGCGTTTGCTCGCTCATCAGTGCAATGGTCTGTCGACCGGCAAGGGTGCCCGGCAAGCCACCGACGTACTATGGTACCGTGCTGAAGCCGGGCTAGGCCCCTACCTTGCTAGACTTCCGGGGAACTACGGGCGACAGGAGGCTACACGTGCAGTAGCTGCATGTCCGCGGTAAGCTCCTCGCTGCGAATTTTTTCTACGCGGGTGTGCCGGGTTTCGCGACTTTCAAGAAAATTCCACAGCAACTCCACAGTTCTCTCCAGTCTCCAGTCCTCGCAATGTTTGATCATGATGCTCTCAAGGACTCCATGTCGGTCAACTAACACTCTCCTACTCACGATAGCTTCGCGCCTGGCCTGAACCCGTTCGGCTCGGGATCAGCCAGATCTTGTTTCGACATTAAGCGGCGCCCGAAGTATCGCCAAGCTCAGACTTCAGCCATTGCGTCGTGCGTACAGCCCTTGCACCACCATAATTCGGGCCCGCCGCCTACGTCGGCGTGAGATTGCATGGTTTGCTCGCAACCGATGCTAATACTGTTGGATCTTGACCTGCGTCTGGCATTTACGAGTACGAGCTCTCGGAAGATCTGTAATCCACGAAATATTGCCTTATAAAGAAGTGTGAGGAACACCCCGTTACACCATACGACGGAATGACCGTCAGACATTCGCCATACTGGCAGGTCGTTGGTTGTTGATACCAATCGGTTGTTGATATGCCGCCGAATTCGCCTATCTACCGAACGACTAGTGCAAAAGAAAATGGCCCGAACATAATTTTCATACATAACCACAACAGCCCCTGGTAGCAGCTCTTCTGCTCTGTGCTCACACGCGCACATGTCACACAACACGGAGTTTGAGCATACGAAAGACGCACTCTGGCGGCAAAAGGCTGTGTCGTGATTGCATGGCGTGCGCTGCGACAGCAGAATGCTTGACGTATCTGCCGCTTGCTATGCGGCGTTGTCACATGTGCAGAAATTGCGCACGACATTTATGCAGCTCTCGTGTTAGGGAGAAGCAAGCCGCACGGGCTTTTGTTGCTTTCAGACTTTCAGGCAAGCAGATTCCGGTGCCAGGTCCAAATCCCCGGGCAGCCGCAGCAGCACAACGTAGCCGCCGCGGCCGCGGCGCTAAGGAGGAACCGAGAGCGTGGTGCCCATTTTACGCGTCGGACGTGCGCGCGCTTAAGCGAATTGGGGACGACTACAGTACTGCGAATGCCACACCGCACGGCCAATCACAACAGGGGCGTGTAGTACGCAACCAGACTCATGGACTCCACCGGCTCACCCGGAAACGGTGGTTCCGACCGCCTGGGTCGCAGGTGTCTACACGCAGACGCTCGAGATGCGTCTATGGGCGACGGCTGGCGACGGCGGAGATAAGTCACTCCGCCGGCGGGCCGACGGAAGGCCTCCGGGGCACGTTATCGGGCACACGGCGCCGTGTTCCTGGCCGGATCCCGGCACACCGTTGTGTGCGTCAGCGCTGGGCTACGTAGGTCTGGCCGCCCACCGGTCGCCCACCGCGGCGTCCACGCGACCGCAAGCGCACCGGCTGCGGCTCGCCAAGGTGTTGCCGGGGCAACGCAGCTACCGGTAGAGAGCCGCCAAGCATGGCGCCGTGCGCGTCCGCGATTTGAACGAACAGTGCACGTGACAAGCTCGCCCGGCTAGGGTTGTAGCAGGCGCAGCCGCGGCGCGGCGGCGGCGCGGCGTCTACGCCTCCCAGCGCCGCGCCGCCCGCTTGCACTGCCCGTGCGCTCGGCGAGGTCTTGACGGCCGCCACCGCCGCGTTTGTGCCTCCATCGCTGTGAGGCTCTGCAGTGCCCGCGGACCCACTTTCGATGGGCACACTATTGGGGTTGAGAATAGGGGCGCCTAGCCCGTGCGGGTGTCGTCAAATATCTACTACCAGTTTTGTAGCTAGCGTGTGGCCCCTATGTGGAAGTTGTCTCTCTCTGGAATCTGAATGCGACAAGGCGTGTTGTGGTAAACACAATTTAGTACCTTTTGGGAACGTCTTTTTGCAAATCAGGACAGCCCGGTCAATGCAACTATTTCCAGTCAGCATAAGTGCGGCGCAGTGCCACGCATGCGTAGCCGCTCGGCCCAACTCTGATTCACGCGCAGCAAGATCGCCTGGCACACAAAGGAGTCGCAAACCCAAAATCGAGAATTTTGCGGCACAACTGCGGCGCAGCGCGTGCGGCGCGACTCACCGCCAGGTTTGGGCGTCGATTTTTATTCACGCAGAAATCCTATGGACTGAAATTCTTTATCTCTAGAGTTTTTCGTCGCCGCCTACACCTTGGCAGCTCAGTTCCAGTCGTTTTCGAGCCACACCAGACGAGACAACTGGCGAAAACTTGCCTGCGATTTTGTTTGCGGAATCCGAATTAGCAGGACGGCAGCAGGGCCCGCGATAAGGCCAATATTGTTTGATTGGCTGGGGTCAGGTCGAAAAACTCGGCACAATTGTCAGCAGCCAGAGAAGGCGGACAGCAGCCCGAAAAAGCACTGTGCGAGCGCGACCAAGTCCCGGTAGGCACATAGCAGCATCGTTCTCTGTGCGAATCCACCGTCCCCGAGCGGTATTTCAACACCATCGCGAGCAGCGACACAGCCTCTCGAAAGCGAGCCAGCGGCCACATGCCCGGTAATCCGACCAAGCTTGCGTCCCTCTTCGCGCAGGCACAGATGCAGCTCCAGAACTCGACCTCGTCGTCGCCGACGCCCTCGAACTCGTCGGGGGCGAGCGGTCTCACCGGCTCCAGCTCGTCGTCTCTCGGCAACGCCGAGCAGACGACCATCATTCCCTTCACGCAGATTGCCGCCGCCGATGCGGCCGCGAAGCTCACAAAGGCGGAAATTCGCCGTCGCGAAAACCAATTCGCCCCAATCGTGCATCCGTCCCACCAATGCGTTTCGCAGCACCCCAAGGGCAAGCCCGTCGTCCTAGAGGACATGGAGGACCCGCCACTGTTCTACCTGCTTACGACCTACATTTCGTACCTCATTTTGATTATTTTCGGTCACGTTCGGGATTTCTTCGGCAAGAGGTTCAAGCCGGAGAAGTATGTCGACCTCGTTGAGCAAAACGTAAGTGTTTTTTTGTTGTCTTTCCGTGTTGCGTATCCGCCGCACGCCGAGCCGGTCATTCCGCTGCAGTAGCACGTATTTGTGCCACTGTAACGCATCCCCGGTGCATCCCCCGCATCCGCTAACTCTCTAGGGCTACGCTCCGCTCAACTCGGACTTCGACTCCTTCTACTACCGCCGCCTGAAGCTCCGCCTCAACGACTGCTTCTCGCGTCCGACCATCGGCGTGCCGGGCCGATTCATCACGCTCCGCGACCGCGTGTTTGGCGAGCAGAACATCACCTATGAGTTCACTGGCACGACCACTGAGTGCCTCAACCTGTCGTCGTACAACTACCTCGGTTTTGCTCAGGGCAAGGGTGTCTGTGCGGAGGCGTCGGTCGACACTATCAAGCGTTACACTAGCTCGTCGGGTGGCCCGCGCGCCCTGGCCGGCACGACCGACCTCCACGTTGAGACCGAGGAGCTTGTTGCCAACTTTGTCGGCAAGCCGGCGGCCATGGTCTTCTCAATGGGCTTTTCGACCAACGCCGCTGCCTTCTCGTCTCTTGTGCACAAGGGCTGCCTGATCATCTCGGACGAGCTCAACCACGCGTCCATCCGATTCGGTGCTCGTCTGTCGGGCGCTGTCGTGAAGACGTTCAAGCACAACGACATGGAGGACCTCGAGCGTCTGCTGCGCGAGGAGATCTCGCAGGGACAGCCGCGAACGCACCGTCCGTGGAAGAAGATCCTGATTGTGGTCGAGGGCCTCTACAGTATGGAGGGCACCATGTGCAACCTGCCCCGTCTCGTTGAGCTCAAGCAGCGCTACAAGTTCTACCTGTTCGTCGACGAGGCCCACTCGATCGGCGCCATGGGCCCGACCGGTCGTGGTGTGTGCGAGTACTTTGGTGTCGACCCCAAGGAGATCGACATTTTGATGGGCACGTTGACCAAGTCGTTTGGTGCCACCGGTGGGTACCTGGCGGCCGACAAGCACATCATCGACGCCCTGAAGAAGACCAACCTCGCGTACATCTACGCCGAGTCTATCTCGCCGCCCGTGTTGGCACAGATCCAGGGTGCTCTCCGCATTATCATGGGTGACCTTATCCCCGGCCAGGGCACCGAGCGTCTGCAGCGTCTCTCGTTCAACTCCCGCTACCTGCATCTCGGACTAAAGCGCCTGGGATTCATCTGCCCCGGCGCCGACGACAGCCCTATCATCCCCCTCATGCTCTACTCTCCCGCCAAGATGCCGGCGTTCTCGCGCGAGATGCTCAAGCGCAAGATCGCCGTCGTCGTCGTCGGTTATCCGGCGACGCCGTTGGTCTCTTCTCGTGTCCGTCTCTGCATGTCTTCTGCTCTCAACAAGGAGGACCTGGACCACGTCCTACGGGCGATCGACGAGGTCGGCGACCTGCTGATGCTCAAGTTCAGCAACCGCGCTGACGAGCTCAGTGGCGAGAAGGAGGCGGTGCACTGGAATGTAGACGACGTCATTCGCAAGGGCGTCATGGACACAAAGCGCGAGGCCATGTAGGATCATTGACAGTACATATATATACGTGTATATATAGAGTATATAATTTGCTTGCTCAGCTGGTCCGGCCATAATATCCGAACACTTCACGCCGGGCAGCTGGGTAAACCAATACACAACATAGTTAAAATACGTTAGGACAAAGCCGGCGACCTGTGTGCAAGGGCGGTGCATAGTGGCTGGGCGTGGCGGGGCGCGTCCGGTTAAGGTTTCAGGGCCAGCCGTCTGAGCCGCACGAGTCACAGCGCGCGACTCGCGCCGCGCGTCGCGCCGCACAGGCCCAAAGCCAGCCGTGCGAGCCGCACGCGTGATGGAATTTTCGGGATCGGGATGGAACGCGATCGGGCCGTCCTGATGCGCAGCCGCGTCACCGCACTTGGCATGGCGCCATACGTCCTGAAAAACGTGTCCCGGTAGTGGCCCGACGGTATTACGACACGGCTGGCGTCTAATCCGGTGCGGCAGGCGCGTAGAACAAAGCGTGTGTAAGGCACCCGACCGTCTCCTAGACGGGACTGGGTCCAGATGGCGGCGCGATATATTACGGCGCCAACAGGCGCCCTATGCAGGCTACATGCCAATGGACGACGGCGGGCCAACGTGCCCCGCATGGTCGTCTTGTGGAGGAAGAATGCCCGCAATTGGGGCCGGCTGGGCCTGAGGGGCGGGCGGGCGCCTTGATAGAAGGAAAGGTATGGCGCCTGGGCGGGAGCGCTTAGTCCCGGCCGCCGTGAACAGACCTGAACTGAATTATGCCGCCGGAAAGGCGCTTCCAAGCGGCGCAACGCGGGAGTACCGTGCCGATAGCTGCCGCGTAGGGATAGTGGCAGTCCGACCGCGGACCTGGACCGGCCGGCGGTGGGACGTGAGAGCGCATTTGTGCGAGTTGGTTTCCCAGTATGGTGGAGCCCCGCGGTCCGTAGAGGTAACACCTGGCATAAGAAAGCTGGTGCGACAGCGGACCGGCGGGCCGCGACCCGCTGACGCAAGCTGCGGGCAGACAAGGTTGCAGCACAAATGTGCGCACGCACGAGTACCGGCTCGCGCCGCGGACGCTACGACACGCGGGCTCGTGCAACGCGCAGACCAAGAGCGCGCAGTACGGGAAAGTATGCTGCTGGCAAGTGGCAACGAGAGGTGGCAGGCGGCCTGCCCAGTAGGCATGCACAGGCGCGCCTGGCGGCACCACCAAGCTACCGACATTTATCTGATCTTTGGGCAATTAGCTTTGCCATGGCTCGTAAAGTACATCAGCGTGCATCTTTAGCTGGAAAGCGATGCCAAATGCGTATACCAAGCATTTACTAGTGCCGCGGCCTACTTGTGCCGGACGTGGTGTGTTCACTGCGTCACGACGTCCGTGGCGGTCGGGGCGGGGCGTGTGATTGGCACGCTGCCACCAGCTGGGCGAGCTAGGGGTTGGCCAAGTCAGGCTGGCAAACGTCGGGGCGCAGCCGCTGACGACAGTGGGAGCGAGATCCGACTAGCTCACAAGCGGTAAGCTTGTGTGAACCGTGAACAGCGCCAAACGAGGGCCGTAGCGGCCCACGGCGCAGCACAGCCGTCCGCGATTGCCTTCCGGACGATCACCAGCACCGCGATAGGGGTGACTGAGGGTACTCCCACGGCCGCACGGCACCGTGTCACGATCGTCCCGCACGGACACTCGCGAAGACCGACGACAGAGACCGGTCATTGCGGCCACCGCGAAGCTATAAATAGCCGGGGGCGGGTAACGTGTGAACGCGGGATCACAGCGACCGTACGTCGTGAACAGCGTGCAGTGTCAAGCGACGCGGCGGACGACGCAGCCGCACGACATAGAATAGCTCGCGCCGCACCGTGCGTCGGTTGCAGGTGGCGCCTGACCGCGTGACGTCAAGCGTCGTTCCGGCGTACAGACGGTCGGCGACGTTGTGCGGCCGCGCTATCGCCTCTGTTATATATAGACTATAAAATGTTTCACTCTTAGACAACGCCGTTCACGTTCTGGTGGCGGGCAACGTCGAACGCTCCACAACGCCATGTCCACCGCGGAGCCTGTAGCCGTCGCGCCAGGCCGGCATGCTCCGTTCGATTGCCAGCCGTCGACTGCCGTCACAGCCGCGTAGCGAAGATAGTTGTAGACAGACCGCCGAATGGAAGCCGTACGCGAGGCTCACACCATGGCTAGCGCATATGCGCCAAGTGTAGCTGTGTATATGCATCTAGTCTAGTCTACATCGCGAGCGCTGCCATATTGCCTCAAGCCAGCACTGGTTTGCATCTGCCTGCAAAGCTGTGTCGCCCCGTGTAACACACTGTCGCGGCCGGCCCGGTAGTGCCGCCGACCGCCGGCCCTCGCCCCGCCTTTGGCGCCCTCTACCGCTAGTATGGGTATCACAGCCGTCTGGTCGCCGTCCTCGTCCTGAGCAGCCCAGCTCGAGGGCGTTCTCTCTCAGAGCCCCTCCAGCAATCAATCCGCTCTACGCTTTCCCGCGGAGACTGTTCCGGGCGCCGTTCACCGCGGATCTAGCGCGCGTGGTGTCAATTCCAGTCCGCGGTCTAGTCAAGCCGCTCTTGCGTCCATAACGCAAGGCTGTCCGCTACCAGGTCGACTTTTTTTTTTAGTACACACCCGCGCGCTTGATAAGAGCGAAGGTTCTGTACGATCCACGTCCCCTGGCCCGGCACTTTTCGCGTACTGCCTTACCCCTTAGCTATCCCTTCGTCATTTAGAGTTTACGCCTACCTAATTGCGGGCTTTTCTTTAATATCGAGAATAATTCTATTTATTGCATTATTAATTTTGGATTCGCGCTAGACCATTATAGGTGGAGTTGGTTTCTCGTGTACCTCACTCCACGGCAAGCATTCCACTATCGGTGGCTAGTAGAATGGCTTTTATACTTCCTCGCGCCCTCGTTTTCTTCTTTTCCCTGTCCTGGTTGCCTGGTTGTCTTTGCGCGGCTGCTGTCCTCCGTCTGGTGTGAAAAGTGCAGTTTGTTCTTGGTTTGCATAGTATTTGTACATTGTTTGGTCGCATCTGGGTTTCTACGTTTGGTTTGCATTTTGGCGTCGGTACAGGTTAGCAGATTCGCACGGCGGATCAGTCGTTTGGTTTTTTCGCACATGCATCATGGTTCTCGTCAGTCGTAACTACCGACCGGACCAGCAGCACATGGCGGCGAGTCAGCGCAAGCAGATTCCGTCGTACGCGTTCACGTCGACGCCGAACACATTGCCGGCCGAGAGGCGGCCGGCTTCGGCGATCGACCCGCGCTTCTATGACAGCGGTTATTATCAGCAGCAGCACCATCAACAGCAGCTGCAGTATCAGGCACAGTATGCTGCTCAGCAGTATGCTCAGCAGTACATGCAGCCGCAATACCAGTATGCTCAGCATCAGCAGCATCAACAGCAGCAGCAGCAGTACGTCCAGTACGCTGCTGCTCCGGCTCCGCGGCCCTCTACTTCTGGTCCCTCGAGATACTCCCACGGGCACCGGAGATCGGACGCATCTGGATCCTCAATCTCATCTACTTCCTCGGAGGAATATGTCCACGGTGACTACTACCGCCCGACGACGGCCTCCTCGCATGCGTCGTCGGTGGCACAGTCTGTCACGCAAGGATTTCCCCGCCGCACGTCGTCCTACTTCCCCCCCGCAGCAGACGAGGCTCCGCCTACGCCGCGGCAAATGGTCGCGCCGGTCGCGGTCTCCCGGCCGGGATCTTTCTACGAAGAGCCGATCAAACATCACCGGCCGTTCACGCCGAGCTTGACCGGTAACGAGATGCCTCGCATGCCCGCGCGGGCTCTTGTTTTCGACACTAAAGACGCAGTGAGCTCCATTGACTCCATGGACGAGGCTCCGGTCTACCTGCGCAAGCCTAACATTCTCCGCCCGGCGACGTCCGGTGTTGGTGCTCGTGATAGCATGCTTCTGATGAAGCCTACGACGCCCACCCCTCGCTCGGTCTCTAGCATGGGTACTCACACGCCCCCTCTCTCTACATCTAGCACTGCTTCTAGCGTGAACAGCAGTGTAAGCGCGAACAGCAATGCGAGTGCGAGCAGCAGCAATACCAGCATCAGCAGCAACGGCAGCGCCAAGTATGGTGCTGTGGCATCGCAGGCGCGTGCTGATCTTGACCACACCATGAAGCGGTCGGTCTCGGAGCCGTGCTTCGGGGGCCCCGAGGCTGCTACTGAAAAAAAGAGCGGCCTTAAGAGCCGGCTGCGGAAGGTGTTCTCGTTTGTGAACCCTGCACCGGTCTCGTCACCGCCGCCGTCGCCTACGGCTGCGGTAGTCGTTCCGGCGACCAACCCGCAGCCGCCAGTGGAGCGTGTTCCTCGACCGGCTACCCCCGGGATCGTGCGCACCGTGGAGACGGTGCAGCAGGCCCCGCAGGCGCAGCCGATTGTACAGGCGTCGCCGATTGCACAGACGCAGCCGCCCACGCCGATTGAGTTGCCGCAGGTGCCAACGCCACCGTCGCCTGTGTCAGACACGGGCTCTGCCGGCGACCTTGAGGGAGACGAGACCGGCAATCTCTTTGATGCGCTTACGCTGGCGTACATCGAGAAGCCTCCTAAAGGAATACTCAAGCGACACCAGTCGGCTGAGACGGAGCAGCTGGAGCCTCCGGAGCTGATCCGGGAGCCGTCGCTGGCGTCGTCGTCGTCGTCGCTGTCGTCGAACGAGCCTACAACGCCTACAGAGTCGCACCACGTGATGTTTGCGCGCGAGCTGTACATCTGCTCGACGTGGCACTCGATGGAGTACGACCGGCGCGGTGAGGTGGCGACCTGCAACCGGCTGACGCCATGGCTGGCGCAGCAGATTAAGGACGAGCTCAACGAGTACAAGAACTCAGAGATGCTGGTCCACGAGAAGTCGCGTGATAATACTCACTTCTTTTGATTAAAATTGATAATGGTTCTTTAATGTCTAATTGAGCATCCTGTTGACGTGCAAATGATATTTTGTTAGTACCGATGTTATATTCTTATGTTTATATCTAATTTACGTCTTCGCTTCAAAATGCGCCGCGGCAGGCAGCTGGGCAGGCAGTGCGCCGATCCACGCGCGTGGTCCGCGGAGATGGCGGGCCGGCCGTACGCGGCGGAATTGCCACCGGATCCGTTGTCTTGGAACCGCGCTTGTACACGGCGCGTACTGGTACGGAGTGGCGCGTACGCGGCTGCCAGGGCCCGGCCGGCGTGGGTCGCGGTGGCTGAGGGCGCGGAGCCACCGCACCGCGCAGCCAGCGCAGGAGCCCGCCTCACCGCCGCCCGTTTAAGTTCGAGCACTAGGCCAAACGCTGCGTTCCGGCCGCGCACGCTGTCGCGCGCGGGCCAGCCGCCGCGGTGCGACCCGTCCAGCCAGGACCAATTGAGTTCGCCCAATTGAGTTCGAGCCCCGCAGGTCGCGACCCCGCCCGCGAGCGCGGCCAAGCTGGCCGCCGAGAGCCGCGGGGTGTCGTGCCCGGCGTTGCGACCCATGACCGCCGTGCCACGTCGCCTCTTCCGGGTCGTTTCCGTGCGTGCACGCGGCCTTCGACAGGGGCGGCTAGCCTGACTGGGTCAGCACGGCCGTCGTTACCCCACCCGGGCCCTGCACGGGCGGCTCCAAGTGCGCTGGACGCGGCGCGATTGGCACCGGAAAGCGCACGCGAGCACGACGAGTAAAGCATAAATGCAAACAAGATTGTGGCCGGCGTCCGCGCCAGGCCCGTAGCGGCAACGCCCACTCACATTTAGGCTGCTTCCAGGGTTTTGCGGGTAGGTCTTGTACCGATACCGCGCCAGCCAAGTCCGCCGGTACCACTACCGCCCCCACCAGTACACATACATCCGCACTACGCCGCAAAGACCGCTAAGCCAGCGTCCGCTATCGTATTCCACCACCACTAGGCGGCAGGCAGGTCAAGACGGAAGGAAGAAGCACAGCACGTCAGACTAAGGCGTATCTCTTCGCCGGGCGGCGTATCTGGTTCTCGCATCTTCTTTATCTTTCACGGACGTCATCCGTTAAATACCACGGGAGCGCCGCGCAGAGCAGCCACGGAGTATCTTCAGCAGCAATCGGAGAACGATGTCGTCGGACAACCTCGATACATCGACGCCGACGCAGGCGCTCAACACGGAGCCGCCGGCGTCGGCCAAGGACGAGCTCATTGACATCTACATCCGGCTGAACGGCGACTCGGAGAAGGACTACTGCTTCTGCCTGAAGCGGTCGAGCCCAGTTTCGGCGCTCTACAAGGTGTTTGACTACCTGCCGCTGGTGCTGTCGCCGACGTACTTCTTTGAGCCCCGCCCGAGGGGGTTCCACCTGTCGCAATCGCCGGGATTCCTGACGTCGGAGGGCGCGCTGCTGTTCAAGCACCGCGACGGCCGGCTGACGGCGCTGGACGAGACCAAGACGATTGCCGAGGTCGCGCGCGAGGGCCAGCTGTTTGTGCCGATTTTCCCCAAGAGCTACCGGCGCATCTTCGCGGTCGTGGGCTTCCTGCTGCTGTGGCTGTACACGGACCTGCCCGACTGGGCGTCGTACACGCCGGGCATCTCGCTGTTTGCGCTGACGTCGCGGGCGTACGAGCGCTGGTTCCCGGACGGGCTCAACGGCACCGAGCCGATCGACACGACGGACCCGGACTACATCGCGGCGCACGCGCAGGACGGCGTCATCGACGTGGTGTTCTTCCTCTTCCACGTCATCAAGGTCACCGTCGTGTTCCTGATCTTCTTCTTTGGCGGCTTCAACCCGTCGTCGCTCAACGTCGTGCGGACGATGTTCTTCCGCGAGCAGCGCCCGGACGTGACGCCGGAGCAGCTGCGCGACCTGGGCTGGACCGGCGCCCGCCGCATCACCCCCGAGGAGTGGCGCGAGGAGAACCGCAACCGCAAGATCGAGGAGTGCGGCGGCGCGCTGCGCGCCTACGAGAAGGGCATCCTCATGGGCCTGACCACGGCCGGCATCCACCTCGGCCCCGGCGAGGGCTTTGACACGCCCCGCGGCTGGGTCCCGCCGCCGACGGCCGAGACCGACGAGCCGGTGGCCGTTGCGCCAGCCACCACCGTGGCCGAGGACGCCGCGGACCCGGCCGAGGAGGAGGACGCGCCGGCCGCGCCGGCTGCGCCGGCCGAGCCCGTCATCACCGACGTCGAGCAGGTCATGATCCGCCTGGGCCCGGACTACGAGCAGCAGCTGTCCAAGGCGCGCCGCGCCGAGATTTCGCGCCGCATGAAGGTTCTGGGCGAGACCGTGGCTGTCGCGCTCAAGGAGTGGCGCCGCATCGGCCCGCTGGTCACCACCCAGGACGTGGCGGACCGGTACATTCTGCGCAAGAAGTTTGGCGACGGCCCTGTGCGGCTCGAGCTGCAGGACGCGAAGAAGACCAACTAGAGCACTGCTCATGTATAATTGACGACGGCGAGAGAGCCATGGACAAAACAGCATACCTGGGATTTCATTGTACTACCTAATGTGACATTTTTACTGCTGTACCTGCGCGCTGCGGCGCGGACCGTGGCGCGGACCGTGGCGCGGCGGGCCGCGCGGCGCGGGCGACGGCGCGGCGCAGTCACGTGATCAGCCGCACCGCGTGCGGCGATCCGAGCCGCACGCATCAGCCCTGACCCCATGCGCGCGCCGCACCCGGTGCGGCGCAGTGGGGCCGCACGCCGTGCGGCTCGACCCACAGCCTCCCCGCGGCTGCGCCACCGGCGGACCTCGGCCGCCCCCGTATCCACACTAGCCCGGCGCCAGCCATGACTGCCAGTCTGCCCGGCGCGTGCCGCCACACGCTTTAGACTCGGCTCCGGTCGGTGATGCTCCCGGCGCCCTTTGTTTCCGACCCGGCCGCTAGCCGCTGGGCGCGCTAGCCGGCGCCCGCCAGGCCGCAGTGCCGGCTGCGGCCGACACCGTGCCGCGCTCGGGCGCTGCGGCCGCCCTGAGCCGCGGGCGCAGCCCTGGCCGACGCAGCGCGAGCGCGGTGGGCGCCTGCGGCGCAGTCTGCACTGCCACCGTAGCCGCCCGCGCGAACAGCCGTCGACCGGTGCCAGCACGGCGGACGGCACGGACCAGACGCGCGCCGCCGGCCGCGTCGTCCGCAGCTATTGGGCAGCCGTAGCGGCCACACAATGCGCCACGGCGCCGTTTCCGCGGGCCTTCCACCATCTTCGCCCTTCGGGAAGGTGGAATCTCGATTACTCTTAAAAGCCACCAGTAAATTTTTGTGTCCCATCTTCCAACCCACACCATCTATCGCACGGTGCGGACCCTAGCAGCTATTTTGCAGCTTGCACTCACTCAATCGCGTCCTGCGTGGCCAGGCGATCTACTTGTGGACTAGGTGAGTGCATGGCGGGTGCGGGGCGCGCGCGTGCGGGCGGCCGGGCTGCCGGGAGGTCCAGTGCCACTTTCCGGGTCCCATAAGCGGTGCACGGGCGGCGGGCGCGGCGGCGGCGACGGGCGGCGCGGGCGGCCGCCGGGCGGGCGGGCGCGACGGGCCGTGCGCGCCGCGCTGAGCGCGCGGGCGGCCGCCGGCAGCGGCCGGCGCAGATCTATCAAACATTGCTGACCGCAGAACTCAATGCCCATCCTCAAAAAGTCGAGCCGGGCGTCGGCGTCGCCGGCGGCGGTGGACAACACCGAGTGCATCTACGTGCCGCTCGCGGCGCCCGTGCCCGAGGCGGTGACGCCGCGGCGGGCGGGCCTGACCGCGGAGGAGCAGGAGAAGTACAACAGCCTGCTGGAACACTTCAACAGCATCGGGGAGCTGCCGGTGTCGTCCAAGGCGGACGAGAAGGCGACGGCGCCGCTGTCGGACGAGGAGAAGGCGTGGATTACGCGCGAGTGCCTGCTGCGGTACCTGCGGGCGACCAAGTGGAAGCTGGCAGACACGTGCAAGCGGGTCGAGGGCACGCTGGTGTGGCGGCGCGAGTTCGGCGTGTACGACAAGCTGACGGCCGAGTACATCTCGCCCGAGAACGAGACCGGCAAGCAGCTCGTGATGGGCTACGACCTGGCGCGGCGGCCGTGCCTGTACCTGTTCCCGTCGCGGCAGAACACCAAGGGCCCGGAGCGGCAGGTGCAGCACCTGGTGTACTCGCTCGAGCGGGTGATCGACATGATGCCGTCGGGCCAGGACACGCTGGCGCTGCTGATCGACTTCAAGGACGCGACGTCGTCCAAGAACCCGTCGGTGGGCACCGGCCGGCAGGTGCTGCACATCCTGCAGACGCACTACCCCGAGCGGCTGGGCAAGGCGCTGGTGATCAACATCCCGTGGTTCGTGTGGACGTTCCTGAAGATCATCTACCCGTTCATCGACCCGCTCACGCGCGAGAAGCTCGTGTTCTCGGAGCCGCTGGACAAGTACGTGCCGGCCGAGCAGCTGGACGTCGAGTTCGGCGGCAAGGTCCGCTTCCCGTACGACCACGCCAAGTACTGGCCCGCGCTCGAGTCCATGTGCAAGGCCAAGCGCGAGCTGTACATGCGGCGCTGGCGCGACCTGGGCGGCCCGATCGGCGCGCCCGAGGAGATCCTGCGGGCCGAGACGGACGAGCAGGTGGCCGCGATCCTGGCGCGCGGCGACGACGAGCCGCCGGCCGAGGCGACCGAGCCGGCCGCGCCGGCCGCGCCGGCCGACGCCGACGCCGCGCCGCCGGCCGACTCGTACGTCGCCAAGATGGCCGCGCTCAGCGAGGGCTCCGACGTCGACGCGGTCGACGCCAAGCTGGGCGACCTCGCCGTGGCCGACAAATAGCCGTGTAGATCTACGTTTGTTTAATTTGCATACCACGCCCGGCTGTGAATGCTTGATTGGTTTAATATATGGTTTCTATGTACAGCTTCACGTCGGCTTGGCGCACTTGCGCTCCTCGACCAGGCCCGTCTTCGGGCACTTCATCGTCCGCCAGTCGACCGGGTACATGGGCTCGCCGGCCTGGCTGACGGCGAACACCACGCCGAGGTCGTTGCGCGCCGTCGTCAGGTAGTAGTTGGTGCCATCGCCGAGCGAGACGACCTGGGCGCGCACGATGTCGCCCGGCCGGAACGACGTCACGATCTTGACCTTGTCCTTCTCGGTCGCGCGCACGTCCTGCGACCGGATGATCCCGCCGTACTCGCCCTTGGCGACGACCTTGCCGGGGCCGGCGCCGGCGGCGGAAGCGTCGGCGGCGGCCGGATCGGTGGCCAGGCCGGCGGCCGTGGCGGCGTCAGCCACGCCCGAGCCGACCACCAGAATCAGCACGTTGGCCTGGCGCGCGTCGATCTTGACCACGCGTGCCAGCACGACGTCGCCGACGGCCGGCAGCGAGCCCGTCGCGTCGGCCGCGGCCGCCGGCCGGCCGACCGAGATCTGCGGCAGCGGGCGGTCGGCCGCGGGCGGCGCGGTGGACACGCGGCCGAGCAGGGACGCGACGACCTGGCCGTCCGAGACGTACGTGCCGGCGCCGCTCGCGTAGACGGCCGTGCTGGCCAGCGGCTGGCCGGGGATTGCGAACTGGGGCAGCGACATTGGGGAGCTGGGGACGGCGCGGGCGCGAAGATTTTCACGGGCGGGCACGTGACGAGCCGCACGGTGTGCGGCGCGGCGCGCCCACGCCGCGCCGCACGCCGCGCGGCGCGCGCACGTGCCGCGCCCCGCCCCGCCGCACGGCCGCGCCACCGGCGGTCCCGGGCTGACAGCGCCGCCGACCGGCCGAACCTTATCGGCGGGCGTATGACCAGCTGCGTCAGGTGAGCGGCGCGGCTCACGTCACACCCGCCAGCTGTCTTGCGCCGGCGCATGCGGCATGGCATGACGCCGGGCTACGTCGCGGTGCGTCTGACAAGCGCACGCAGGGATTGTGGCGCGTATGAGGCCGGGTCGCTGGCCGCCGAGACGCACGCGTGGCCTACAGCGCCCGCGCCGGCGGCCAGCAGGCCCGGGCCTGATCTGGACAGCCGTGCGCCGGCACGCAGCCTGCGGGTCAGATCGCGGCGCGTGCAGCCAGTCTCGAACGGCACATGGCGCTACGCTGACAAGCGCCGATCGCGGCTTTTTGGACCGGACGAACTAGTGAGGGGAAGGCCGCGGCCGTCCGGCGCCGCGGCTGGTTGGCCCACTGGCAGCGCGCGGGCGGCGGCGGCAGCACCGGCCGCGGCGGGCGTCTAGGCGCGCCGCCGACGAGCGGCTCCGGTGCCCCGACCCTTAGCCGGGGGCTCCACGCTGGCCAGTGGGTCGCCGGCGGGAGCTGTGGCCGGGGCGGGGCGGCGGCCGCAGCCGGGGCGCGTGGCCGGGCCGCTCGGCAGATGTGATCGCCGAGGCCGGCGCGGCCACCCCCCCGAGGGCCGCGGCCGTAGCGGCGCCGGCAGCGCCGGCAGCGGCCGGGGACGACGGGGGGCAGCGGCCGGGCGCGCCGGCCGGCCCGCGCGCGCGGACCCGCGGCCCGGCCGACTGGTCCGCGGCCGCCGGGGGGCTCGCCACAGCCGCTCGGCCGCCTTGGTCTCGTGCGGTTATCGCGGCCAAGGCTGCGGAAACACGTGTGGGCGCGGCCACGAAAACGAAGGCTGAAACACGGCTTAGCCAGCGAGACACGCCCGGGCGGCGGCCTCGGAGTACAGCCATCAATGTGATGAACTGGGCTAGCCGCGGCGGCCGCCGATGGCCGTACCGGCGTGGCCGCGCAGCTAAGGTTCGACGTGTCTGTGCACATGCGGGTCACGGAGTCCGGACCTTTTGTGATTTGTGTGAGCGAGTCCGGACTCGACCCGGCGTGGGTACCACGGCGGGTGCCCAGACCCGTCTGGCCCTGGCGGCGGCACCGTGCTGGTTGCGCGTGTGGCGGTGCGTGGCGGTGCTGCCCAGCCTTGGCATCTGTGGCTCAGCCGCAGCCCGCGCCGTGGCGCCGTGGCGCCGGCCGGCTCATCCGCTGGCCCCTTGGCCGTGGCGCACGACGCGTCGACGCCACCATCCGGCGCCCTAGCCGTGTCGCGCGCCGTCCTGTTCGCGGCGCCAGGGGCGCGCGCAAGTTCGCAGACGAGAACAGGTTTATTTAATAATACACGATACACGTACATTTACACACTAAGAATACAGGCATATTAAAAGATTGCATATTCAAGACAGGACCAAACAAAAATGGACTGAACGTAGACCGGGGAAAAACAGCGCCCGCCGCAGCGCGGCGGGCACGGGGAGCGCAGGGAGCTGTGCGCGACGGGCCTCCTAGGCCGGCTGGTCCTTGCGTTTCTTCTTCTTGTCTTTCTTCGGGGACTTGAGAGCATCAACCAGGGCAGCGTGGTCCGGCTGCTTGGACGCCGGCGCCGAGGCGCCCGCAATCACAAACGCAGCCGGAGAGGCGGTCGTCGGCACAAGGTCATCCTTGTGCTTGCGTTTCTTATTTATCTGCCGGGCCGGCGCATCAGCGTCGAGACCGAGCCCATTGGGGGCTACGGCCACGGCGTCTAATTCATCACGCGCCGGCCCGACTTTTTTTTTTCTCGGAGTCTTGTCAGAGTCGTTGCCGTCGAGATCGGCCAGGTCGAGGCCGTTGGCCGCTCCCAGGTCTGCCTCCACCGCCGAGAGCCCCAGTGCCGAGGCCTTCTCGGCGTTGTACTGCTCCTTGAGCACCTCGTACTTGGCCAGCTGCTCGCGGTACAGGTCGTCCCACGGCTTCTTCTCCTCGGGCGTCATGTTGCGCCAGCGCTCGGCCACGGCGCGCACGACGTCATTGTGCGAGACGTCCGTGCGGCCCTGTGCCAGGAACTCGGCCTTGACCAGCTTCTGCGCCGAGTTGGCGTACGTAAAGTACACCGTCGGTGGCCGACGAGGCGCGTCCGGATCGACCTCCTTGCGCGCCTTCTTGGCCACGGCCTTCTTGGGCACGCCCACGACTGTCTCAGGCTCGTCCTCCGTGCCCGCCTCGGTCTCGTCTGCGCCCGGGGTCGCCGCCGGCACCGCCAGTAGGCCCGCGTCCGGCGACGACGCCTCAGCGTCCTTCTTTGCCGGCGCGCGCTTGCGCTTTGCCGCCGGCGACGCCGGCGCGGTCGCAAACGCCAGAGTCGGCGCTACAAACGCCGGCAACGCGTCAGCCTGGTCCGGCGCGTACTCTGCCACTGCCGAGTAGAACTCAATTGCCGCGCGCGACGCATCGTTGCAGACGTGCGACAGCTGCGTCAAGGACGCGACAAGCTGCCACGTCAGTCTCCTCTGGCGACGTCTACTTACCGCGTCCTTCTTTATTTTGAGGATGTCGTATGGAGTCAGCGACATCCTGGCGTCGGTGCTTGGTGCCGCTCGGCGAGCCGCGTCTTTGCGCGGCAGGCTGTTTGCGTCGGCGACCAGCGTGCGGCGCTGCGTGACCGATTCGTGATCGGTGTGACCTCGGGTCTGCTGCCAAACGCGAATTAGACGACCTGCGGCCTTCTATCGCTCGAAGACGTGACGCGGAGAAGGAAACAAATTAGTGGTTTGTGTGCTATATAAGAGCACAAGGCGTCTGAAGGCCACTCTGCAGGCGGCGCGGATAGTGGTGGAAAAAAGGGGCGTGGATTAGAGGAGGGGGTGCAGCATAAATGGTCCGCGAATGGCCGGGGGGAGTGTGTTAGTGGTGGTAGTGATAAACGGTGGTCCACCGAAATTTTTGGTTGGTGGACGGCTATGGCGACTGGCCGCTGGTGGACTAGTGGATGGTCCAGATAAAGGCCAGCGAGACACCAAAGTTTAATACCCGGGCAAGGGCTTCGGGTCTGCTATCTACGGCACGGGCGCGCAGCCCGGCACAGACGTGAACACGTCCGAGCGATGCAAGCCACGGTGACTAGTCGGGGGGAGGGGAGGGAAGAGTGGCGCTCTAGCCGGGAAGAACCGATTTGTGCTGTACTAGCCGGACCGGGCTCGCGCGACGGCCGCAAACTACCTGCCAGCCGCCGGACATGAAGACGTACGCTGGCGGACGAAGGGCGTCATTAGTAAATCGGGGATGACATCGGGACCGCGGGCGCGTGCGCCGGCGGCTGCAGGCTGCGGCTGTGCAGCCGCAGCCGTCGCCCACGAGATGGGGTCGCGCAGCCACGCGGCTGGAACGCGGAAGGCGATGGAACACGGTGCCACGGTGTCTGCCCGGCTCGGCCCGGCCATCGAGAAAGGGCACCCGCGCACACGGCACGCCCGACGCGCTTGTCCGCGATGCGAGGGCCCGTCAGTCCCCGCAAGGGCGAGCAAAGGAGGGGACGTGACGGTCGCGCCGCGAGGGGACTGCCACTAGCGCGATACCAGCTGCATGGCCGGCCAGCCGGATGTGGCCTGCACGGCGGCTGGCAAAAAAACGCGTCCGGCGCGACCCGGCTTCTTGGCTGATCCATTACTCTGGACTCGTGCCGCCGCGCGGGGAGGCCACGGCGCAGGCCTCGGTAGCGACCGGCCGCCCGGTCGACTCCGGGCAGCAGCAGTACTGTGCTGCACTCTTGAATAACGCGATACCGCGCGAGCGGGCGGATACGGCCCGACAGGTGGTCTCATTAGCTATTGAACTAATTAAATTTACTCGACCAGCGCCAGCATCAGCCGGCGATAGTCGCCGCTAACCTCAGTGCGGATGCGCTGTGCAAGTTCGCGGTGGTACACGGTGCGGTACGACTGTTTGATAGCGTTCATCAGCGCCGGGTCCCAGTGGTACCGCACGATCCGAGATACCAGCAGCTTGTCCTTGGTACCCATGCCCGCCATGGCGTCCTCCAACAGCGCTGCAAAACAGGCCGCCGGGTTGATAGCCAGACGCACGATCATCAGCAACGCCTTTTTCATGTGGCCCGAGAAGTTCTTCTCGATGGCGACCACAAGCTTCTTGCCGTAGGCCTGCTCGTAGGACTGGGCAATGGCGCGCAACGAGTTGTTGGACCGGTTGGTCAAAATAGCACAGACCTGCAACTCGTCACGGCCGATAGCGCGGTGCAGATCGGAGACGTCCTGTTGCACGCGTTGCGGCTGTACCGGCTCGTGCTCTTCCTGACGCGTGGCGCTCGTGATCATACTGAACATCGTCTTGGTCTTCAGTGACAGATCATCGGCCACATCGCGCTCGAGCGAGCGGCCGAACATCTGCCGGTAAAGACCCTTGAGCGCGTTCATCTCGGAGTTGGTGCGTCCGATGAGGACGTCGTTGAGCAGTAGCTCGTCGGTACCAGTGCCAATGACGGATTCATGCAGGCTCTGCACGTCGGCCCCAAGCGGTCCCAGCACGATCTCGGTCAGACCCTGCAGAAAGTACCCCGACGTTTCCTTTTCCATCAGCTTGACGAGCGTCTTGCCCTTGTGCTCATTGCGGTAGGCGGTCGACAGGGCCGCGATCTGCGCAGGCGTCTTGTGTGCAAGTATCTGGACCAGTGCCTTTTCGTCGGTGCCCATGCCACGCGTCGCCCTAACGATCGCGTGGAGATCCGGACCGGGATCGTAGTACGGCTGGCTGGGCTGGCTGGCCGGATAGACCGGGGCTCCGTGTACGGGCTGCGCCGGGCCGGGGCCAGCGTTGTGGTAGCCACCGGGCGCCTGCTGTTGGTACGGCTGCGGAGGCGCGCCGTACGGTTGGTTCGGTGGCGGGCCCTGTTGGTAACCGCCCCCCGGCGCGCCCTGCGGGTACCCGCCTTGCGGCCCCTGCTGGTATCCGCCTGGCGGTCCTTGCTGGTATCCTCCAGGCGCGCCCTGATGGTACCCGCCCGGAGCGCTTTGTTGGTACCCGTTCGGTTGGTTCTGCTGGTAGCCGCCCTGCGGTCCTTGCTGGTATCCACCTTGCTGATATCCGCCCTGCTGATATCCGCCCTGCTGATAGCCGCCCGGACCGCGCTGTCCGTCCGGTTGGCCCTGCTGGTATCCACCCTGCTGGTAGCCTCCAGCCTGTGGATGGCCCGGCGGCGGGCCCGAGGGAGGCCCATACTGGTTGGGCGGCGGGGCGCCGGCGGCGAAGCCGGGCGGTGGCCCCTGCGGGGGACCGTACGGGTTGTTCATTAGCTCGAATCGAGTGTGTGTAACGTGCGGTGCAAGGGGACTCGGCAGGCAAGAGGTACTGTGCAGACCACTAATCTGACGCGCGCGGCTGGTGTCGCAAATGGACGGCAGTCTGAGTTTATGATCTTAGTGCCAGTTCCGGACCTCAAGTGCGGGTATATATATACAAGTTGTGCGGCGGCGGATGACGAAATGACCGGCCCCCAGGGCCCAGCCGAGCTAGACACGCCCCAGCTTGGCCGTGTCCCAGTCTGGGAGGTTGTAGGCTAGTCCCGGGGCTGCGCAGACCACGCTAAGCCGCGTAGCCGCGGCCGAGTAGGACGCGCGCCCTGGACCCGGCCAGCGGCAAGTGGCGGCCGGCGGCAGGTGGCGCCTCGGGCCTGCAGGAGGGGCCGCCGGCGGCAGGCAGATGGCTAAGCGCGTCGCCGAGCCTACCAGTAGCGGCCGGGCGGCGGCACGGGACCGATTTTGAGGCGGTGCTGCCGGGCGGTGTCGGCTCGGCGCAGCACCGGCAAGCCACGTCACGACGCGGTCACGGGCACGGCCCGCGTAGCCGCGCCACCACTTACGCACGCAACGCGCCTCAGCCACAGCGTGCCACGCGGACGCGCAGCGGGGTTAGGGCGCCCGACATTGACGGGTATGATTGGGAATGGTACCTGTCTCTAATTAAGTCACAGCAATCAGGTCACCCAGTCCTCCCAACCGCGGACCTAATTTGACCCGTCTGGGCGAGGCCGTCCAGTTCGCTCCTCGCTCGCTTGATTTATCGCCGTCGCGCCCTCCCACTGCCCTCTTCCGCCTTTCTCGCCCGCCGCCCGCGTCTTCGAAATCTCTATATTTCCCAGGCGTCTCCCTTGATTTCATTCCCGCTCTTCCTCCTTCACTCGCCCAGTTCCCTTTCCTCCGTATAACTCTGCGAGGTATTTTGCATTATTGGATATTTTGTGTATTTTAATCAGTTATCTACTAGCCACCTTTTGTTTTATACGTCCGTTAGCTCTTTTGGCAGTGGACGATCGACGATCCATGCTCGCTACCGACCGCGTTCTTCATTCGTCTCGGCCCTTGGACCGTGATCGGCCGCACGCCCCGGCGCCGCCGACGACTACCACCGGCTCGATGCTTGACTCTGCCGCAACTGCGGCTGCCTCGGGTATGGTGGGTATTGGGGGTGCGGGCATCGGCCTGCACTCGCCACCGACCGCGTCTCTCGCCGGCGGCTCGACGGCCGGCGTCAAACGCCGCCGGTCAGGCACCGGCTCGCTCCTAGGGCCGTACCCGCAGTCGCCGGGGATGGGCCCGCTGGGCCACGCCGCCCACGGCCACTCTACGCACTCGCACGTTCAGCACCGGCTGAAGATGCCGGCTGCGTTTGCCGCGCCGGGCACGGCCACCGGAGCCACACACACCGCCTCGCCGGGACTCGCACCGCCGCACCCGGGCGCGCCCGCGCCGTCACACGTCGCCGGATCGGCCCCGGCACCCACGCGCGATTTATCAACGCCCGACTCGGCCACGCCGACTACTTCCTCTAAATATTCGCACATCAAGCCGACCATGGCCCCCAGCTCGTCTCACTCGGGCCCGGGCTCGGCGCACATGTCCGAAGGCCATACGCACGCGCCCCGATCTGCTGCCTCGGCCCCGCCCGGTGCCGACCGCGGCGCTGCCGACAGCTCCGACAACTACCCCGCCCACCCGTTCTCGCCTGAGGAGATGCTGCCGCCTGAGCATGCGTCGCAGATCGCCCTGCCCTACGCCCTCGTCCGGAAGCGCTACGCAACCAGCGTCGACGAGCGCAACTGTCTTACAGGTACGTATTCCGTCGCGCCACCCGCGCCTCGGCGGCTGATGGGCGCGTGTGCTGGTGTCGCTCGTGCTACTTGGCTGGAGCGCGACTCGGGTCGCTGGACCTCTGGGCTGCTTGATACGCTTGGGTGACACTGTGGCCACCCGTTGGGCGGATCGTCGCTCGGCGCCGGTCTTCTGGGCCCCGGCCCTGCAGGTGGTCTCCGCCCCCCCCTTTTCGCGGTCTTGGTCGCCGTCCCGGTTTGGAAGCTCGGCTTAAAGCCTATTTCCATACGCTCGTGTGGACCGGCCCGGGACGGCTCGGCTTACACCACGGATCAAGGCCTGGCTAGGGTGTACGGGCGCGGCGCCGGCAGGCCGCGGAGCGGTCACGTCAGCCAACTGTGATCCAGGCGGCCTTGGTCGACTTTGTCAGATGCACTGGTGCGTCAGCGTCTACTATGTTGGGTTAGATCCCAAGTAGGGGCTCTGAGAGGCCGCCCGCACAGGCTCACAGCATGGTGCAGATTGGTGCAGATTTGAGGCCATGAGTGCTTATTTTATCATCCCTTGAGCGCTTTCTGAGACAATCTGGCTTAGCCTGGTTCCAAGAGTGCGGTGTCTCAACTCTGTTTGGCATTAGGGTTTTTGGGGTGCAGACACTGAGCGGCACCAGCACGTGACTTGCGTCATACCGTCCCGGGGCGTTGGGTTGGCGGTGCCCTTGCCACGCGTGCGCGCGAACGGCTACTAACGACTAGTCTGCGAGTACACGGTCAACGGCCACTGGATCATGTGGGACTACCACTCGGGCTACGTGCACCTGACGGGCCTGTGGAAGGCGATCGGCAACTCGAAGGTAAGCCGGGTGATGTCGCGTGCTGCACGCGCGTGCATGTGGAGCGGGGTGTGTGGCGCGGGCGGTGCGCCGGCAGTCGGCGGCTCGGAGCCGCGGCGGCGGTGTGGCCGACGCGGGTCCAAGGCTGCGGGAGCTTGCCAGTTTGGGCCACCGCGACGTTGGGTCCGCGCCTGTGCGGCTGGGCGCCATGCCCGACGCGCCCGGCACCGGCCCGTCGCGCGCGCCGGCGCTGGCCCCGCGCCGGACGCGGCAGCACGGGGACCGGGGACATGGCTGACGAATAGGCCGACATCGTTAAACTGGTCGACAACTCGCCCGACCTCGAGCCGGTCATCCGGCGGGTGCGGGGCGGGTTCCTCAAGATCCAGGGCACGTGGCTGCCGTACAACATTGCGCGCACGCTGGCGTCGCGGACGTGCTTCCACATCCGCTACGCGCTGATCCCGCTGTTTGGGCCGACGTTCCCGGAGTCGTGCCTGCCGCCGAGCGCGCCCGGGTTCGGGCAGCTGCAGCTGAAGCTGTCGCCGGACAACGGCGTCAAGCGGCGGCGCAAGCGCAGCACCGAGTCGGTCGCGAACGGGATCGGCGCCGGCACCGCGCTCGGGACGACCGCGGGCGGGTCGCCCCCGGCCGAGGCCGGCAAGCGGCTGGGCGGGTACGCCAAGGCGGAGCACGAGCCCGCGGCGGCGTACAACAACGAGAACGCGCCCAACAAGCGGCACCAGCCGCGGCGGTCGCGGTCGACCGGCAACCTGGCGCTCGCCGCCGCGCGGCAGGCCAAGAAGGACCAGCAGTCGCTGCTGTCGCCGCCGCCGCTGCCGCGCAAGATCGACTTTTGGAACCACGAGACGCTGACGTCGTCGCCGGCGGACTTCGTCGAGGTCCTCCAGGCCACCCGGTTCCTCCAGCAGCTCTCGGCCGGGCTGCCGCACGGCCGGCAGTGGGACCTCGACGAGAAGATGGGCGGCGACTTTGAGTGCGGCGGCAAGATCTGGATGTGGGACGGGCGGGCCGGTCTCGACATTGTCGGCACGTCGCCGTCGAGCACGCCCGCCGCCGGCACGATACCGATGCACACCGGCGGCCGTGACGAGCCCGACAAGATCGAGCGCGCCATGACCCCCCGCGGCGGCGACTTCTTTGTCGCCCAGCAGGCGCTCCCCCTCGGCCTGCCCGCGCGCGACGAGGCCCGCCACGAGTTTGTCTACAACGCCCGGAAGATGAACATTTCCGGCCTGCTCTCATGACCGGACCATTACGACCTCATTCCATTCTCCACTTTAGCAAGTTACCGTCTGTTTTCTGGTGTTTTGTGTTTGCCTCAGTCTTAATTCCGCATTTATCCCGGCCCCTCGGCCATCTTTGTCTGTTCTTCTGGTCTTGTCGGGGTCTTCGTCAGGGTGGGTGTCTACGCGCGCGCGCTGCGCTTTTTATGATTTGTATTGTAGACTGGCGTTTCAGAGTTTGCGGTTCTTGCTTAGCTAGATAGGTTATTTACTCTTTGATTATATCGTAATAATGATAATGAAACTAACACTTGACGCGAGCCGGTGGAGCCGGCGACGGGGCGCCGTTACCCGGCGCTCGCGACGTGGCCTAACCGCCCGCCCCAGCCCCGGCGACTCCAGAGGGCGAGCAGCGGCTGGACGGAGCTGCGGACAAAACTAGCGAGAAAGCCGACAAGTAAGTGGCGGCCGGCGGCGGCCGCGCCGCGGCCGCGGTGCCGGCGGCCCGCGCCGCGCGCCGCGCGCCGCGCGCCCGGCGCGGCCGCTGAGCCGCACGCCCGCGCGACCCGCAGAACTGACGCGCAGATGATGCCGAGAGGCCTGGCGCAGCTGGGGCTGCTCAAGGACCGGTTCCTGGTCCTGCCGTGCCTGACGACGGTGCTCGTGGGCACGATCGCGGCCGTGTTTGTGCTGTCGACGGCGTTTCCGGCGCTGGCGACGACGCTGGCGCTGTCGTCGCAGGGCGTGCTTTCCGGCGGCGTCTACCGGCTGGTGACGTACCCGCTGGCGCACGCCGGAGTGCTGCACGTGCTGTTCAATGTGCTGGCGCTGGTGCCGGTGCTGTCGTCGTTCGAGGAGGAGACCGGCACCGTGGCGACGTCGTGGCTGCTGTTTGTGTTCACGCTCGTGCCCGGCCTGGGCCTCTGCCTGCTGAGCATCGTCACGGGCGGGGCCAGCGCGGGCGCGCCGACGACGTACACGATGGGCGCGAGCGGATGGGTGTTCACGCTGATGGCGTACTTCGCCATGAAGGACTACGCGATCCGGCCGGCGCTGTACCTGACCAACACGGTGAGCGTGCCGACGTACCTGATGCCGGTGCTGACGCTGGCCATCTGCACGGTGGTGTTCCCGGGGTCGAGCCTGGTGGGGCACGTGCTCGGGCTGGCGATGGGCTACGCGTACGCGCTCAACAAGCTGGCGCCGGTCAAGCTCTCGCAGCGGGCCGTGCAGTCGGCCGAGACGATCCTGGGCATGTACGGGGCCACGCGGGTCGTGCCGCGGTTTGTGTCGGACGAGGCCGCGGCCAAGGTGCGCGTGGTCTCGATCGACTCGTCGGTCGACAGCGGGGTGCCGTCGGGCAGCACGAGCCCGGTGCTGGCGCCGTTTGCGCGGGGCGGGCGGCCGCTGGGCAACTAGTCGAGGAATACATTCCGCTATCTATGCCTAGTACGTGATGTGGATCGCCTCGGCGTCCTCGCGCTTCTGCTTGGGCGAGTCCACGAGGTCCTGGTAGAGCAGCGCGCGCAGGTGGGCCACGTAGAACTCGAGGTGGGCCTCGAGCTCGTCGGGCTTCATGCCGAGGTCGGCGAAGGTCTTGGCGGCCTCGTCGATCTTGTGGTCGAGGAACTGGCGCTCGATCTGGTCCGCGCAGCCGACGGGCCACCAGAGCACCTTGTTGAGCATCTCGGTGGCGGACTGGGCGAGCTCCTTGTACGGGAAGTTGACCGTGTAGTAGCGCTTGCGGGCGGCGCCCATGATCTGCGCCTTGACGTCGTACGACGCCCACTCGCGGGGGCCGCGCAGCTCGAACGTCTCGCCCGCGGTCGCGTGGTCCTGGCCGATCTTGACGAGCGCCTCGGCCACGTCCGTGACGTGCACCGGGTAGTTCTTGTCCTTGTAGCTGTTGACCGAGACGTCGTATTGCGACCGCGACAGGAACCGCAGGTACCGGTCCTCGAACCCGTACATCACCGCCGGCCGCACCACGGTCGTGTGCGGGATGATCGCCCGCGCGACCTGCTCGGCCTCGAACTTGGTGCGCAGGAACTCGGACGGCGAGTCCGCCGCCGCGTTGAACGACGACACCTGCACGAACCGGTCCACGCCGAACTTGGCCGCGGCCTCGGCGATCCGCCGCGTCGACTCCACGTTCGCCTGCCGGATCGAGAAGTTCTTGGTCGGGTACTCGCGCGCAATCAGGTTGTACACCACGTCCGAGTCGCGCACCGCGGCCTCGATCGAGGCCACGTTGCGCAGGTCAAACTCGACGAAGTTGACCACGCCGAGGTCGCCCGTGACCTTGAGGAACCGCTTCTTCATCTCCTCGCGGAACGGCACCGTCACGAGCGTGCCCTGCGCCGCCAGCTTGGACGTCACGTACCGCCCCAGGAAGCCGTTTGCGCCAAACACCGTCGCCACCCGGCCCGACCGCGACGACCGCCCGCCGGAGCCGCGCGCCAGCTTGGCCTCGCCGCCGCGCGTCAGCGCCACGTCGTGCACCAGCCGGGCCGGCGCGCCGTTGCCGAAAACCGGTCCGAGTCCGCTTCGCGGCGCTCTGCCTGCCACTCTTCCGATCATCTTGTGTCTGGACGTCAGCACCGCTCGGGCCAATGCCGTGCCGGGCGTGCGCCGCGGCCGCCCGCCGTCGGCCGGGGGCCGCGCGGCCGCCCGCGCCCGCGCCCGCGCCTACCTTGATGTTTGCTCAGGTCTGAAGGTGCCACAGTGAGCCGGTCTCAAAAAACTTGCAAACACAAAAACCGGCGGCGCGTGATTGGCTGCGCGCGGAGAGCCGCGCCGCGCGCGCGTGTGGCACAACCGTCACAGCGGCGCGCCGCGCTTGTCCTCCGCCCGCGCGCATCACCACGCTCCATAGAAGGGATCGGAAGACGCAGAGGCATCCATCGCACGGCACGGACAGGATCCAGGGTGCATCGACGAGGACAGCGCAGACGAGCGACAGATTGCATCAAATGGAGATCGACCACGACATCCCGACGGTGCTGGCGGTGCTGCGCACGGAGGCGCCGAGCGAGCTCGCCGGCGAGTTCTACACGATGGAGGACCTGTGGGAGCGGCGGCTGTGGCACCAGCTGACGGACGTGCTGGTGCGGGTGTTTGCGGCGCCGGCGAGCGGGCCGGTGCGCATGCGGCTGTTTGTGCAGTTTGTGTCGACGTTCGAGGCCAAGGTCAACCAGCTCAAGCTGGTCGGGCTGGCGCTGCTGGCCGCGGACGAGCGGGTGGCGGGCACGGAGGACAGCCTGGCGTTCATGGACGAGATCGCGCGCAAGGTGCAGGAGGCGGGCGCGCAGGACGCCTACGTGTACGCGCTGATCGAGGTGGCGCGGATCCGGCTGGTGCAGAAGGACCTGGACGGCGCGCTGGCGACGATGGACAAGGCCAACGCGATCCTGGACACGTTCGACGCGGTCGACAAGACGATCCACGCGGCGTACTACCGCGTGAACGCGGACTACTACAAGGCCAAGTCGGACTTTGCGGCCTACTACCGGCACTCGCTGCGGTACCTGGCGTGCATCTCGCTGGCGGACCTGCCGGCGGCGGAGCAGCGCGAGCGCGCGTACGACCTGGCCGTGGCCGCGCTGCTGGGCGAGACCATCTACAACTTCGGCGAGATCCTGCTGCACCCGGTGCTGGAGTCGCTGCGGACGGGCGAGACGGCGTGGCTGCGCGACGCGCTGTTTGCGTTCCACTCGGGCGACATCCCGGCGTTCGAGGCGCTGCTGCCGCAGATGACGACGCTGCCGATCCTGGCGAGCTCGGCCGAGTTCCTGCGCCAGAAGATCTGCCTGATGGCGCTGATCGAGGCCGTGTTCAAGCGGCCGCCGTCGGACCGCACGCTGCCCTTCGCCACCATTGCGACCGAGACCCGGCTCGTGCTGGAGGAGGTCGAGCACCTGGTCATGAAGGCGCTGTCGCTGGGCCTGCTGCGCGGCTCGATCGACCAGGTCGCCCAGACCGTGACCATCACGTGGCTGCAGCCGCGCGTCATGACCAAGGACCAGATCGAGAGCATGCGCCAGCGGCTCGTCGACTGGGACGCGTCCGTCAGCCAGCTGTCGTCGTGGATGGAGGGTGTCGGCAAGGACATCTGGGCCGTGGTCTAAATGTACAGCATATTTGTTCATATTCAATCTATCTGCCTATCTTGTGAACTCGCGGAACGAGTCGGTGCTCTCGAACGTGACCTTGCCGTCCTTGACGGTGGCCACCTTGAGCAGGCCGCCCTTGGAGACGGCCGCGGCCGCGGCCGGCGCGGCGGCATCGGCGTCGACGGTGGCTGCGGCGGCCGGCGCGGCGGCGGCCGCAGAGGCGGCCGCCTCCGCCGCCGCCTCCGCCGCCCGCTCCGCCTTGCTGGCCGCGCCAAACACCGCCACCTCGCGCCGCTCGGCCGCCGGAATCACGTCCGCCAGCTGCGCGCCGCGGCTCTGCAGCAGCACCGTCGTCGGGCCCTTGAACCGCACAAACACGTTGTCGCCCCAGACCAGGCGGCGCACCCACGCCATGGCCGTCGCCCAGCCGTTCGCCGCGGCCTTGTAGACCGGCGACTCGGCCGCGCCCGCCAGCAGCGTGCTGCCGCCGAGCTGCGGCAGCCACGGCACCTGCAGCCGCAGCCGCGAGTGCCGCAGCCGGAAGATCTCGGGCCCGATGCCGACCTCCTCGCCGCCCGAGAACGCGACGACGTTGCCGGGCCGCACGGCGACCTCGTCGCCCTCCTTGAGCGTGACCTGGTACACGTTGCCGCGGCCGACCAGCGCAATCTCGCCGCGGCCCGACAGGAACGACGTGCCGAGCGTGCGGATGCGCGGCAGCGCGCGCGCCCGCACCGTCAGCGTCGCGCCCGTCCACGCCAGCAGCGAGTCCTTGGAGACCACGGTCCAGTCCTGGCGGCCGTCCATGGTCACCACCGCGAACGTCGAGTTCGGCGTCTTGGGGCACCCCACCAGCGCCGTCAACGGCGTCGTCGAGACCACCTTCTGGTACAGGAACGGGATGCCCGTCAGCGCGCGCTGCATCGGCGCCAGCACGGACAGCGTCGACGAGACTGCGCCCAGATCGCGCGAATTGACGGCCACGAGCGTGCCGCGCCGCGCGTGCAGCGTGGCCGACGCGGGCAGCGCCACCGACAGCAGGCTCGCCGGCGCGCCGATCACCGAGAACTTGGGCGCGAGGGGGAACGGGCCGTCGCCGTTGATCCGCGGCACGTTTTGGACGAGGTCCGAGACGTCGCCGGTGCCGTTGTCGAGCGAGACGGGCACGGTCGACACCGGGCTCTGCGAGACGTGGATGCGCCGGGCGGCCGGCCGGCCGCTGGTCCGCCGGGGGCCGTGGACTGCCTTGCGCGCGACTGCGCGGCTCTGTGCCGTGCCAATCATTGCGTCAATACTGTTTGGCTGGCGGCGAGGGTGCGTTTTTTCAGGCGGTCCTGCGTCACGTGACCCAGCCAATCCCGCGCGCGCCCGCCGCGCACACGACTCGGCGGCGCCAGGACGCGTGCGAGCGGGCCGGCGGGGCCACGCGACGGAGGCTGGACGGACGCGGCGAGCGGACGGCGCGCCGCGACGGTGTATAGCCGGCCGGTTGTCCGGCCCAGCCGGGCGGCCGGAAGAGCGCGTCTTCAGTGGCATAAAAAAACTCCGAAACGGGGAATTGAACCCCGATTTGCCCGGTGAGAGCGGACCGTGCTAGCCATTACACTATTTCGGATTTGTACTCTCAGGTACCGCTGTAGGCGGTGTTTTGGGGTATTACGGATGCCGTGGGGGCCCTTCAGGCAGAGTGCGGACGAGCGCCCGGAGGCCGGTCGCACTCCGTGACAGGTAGGCGCGCTGCGAGCCGCGCTGTAGGCCGAGCGGCGATGAGACCGCGCGATCGCCCGGCGAAGGGCGCCGCCGTGCGCGCGGACTGGCGTTGCGTTGATGCGACCGAACGGTCCACCGTCGGGAAGCCGCCGCCGAAGGCCTGTGACGGCGCGACCTCCCCAGAGGGAGTCCTGAGGGCAGCCACCCTCCACAGAGCAGCTGCCGGGGGCACGTCCGGCACCCCCACGGGCCGGGTTGCGGGGTACCCAGACTCAGGGGTCGCGCTCAGGCGCGCGGTCCCGACGCGTCCTGCGGCACAGCGTCGCACACACAAACCGAGTAGATCGTACGGCCAGTCATAGTAGTTGCGGCCATACCCTGAAGAAAATACTGTTCCCCGTCCGATCAACACTTGTCAACCTTCAGTGGGCCTACTTAGTACTGCGGTGGGAGACCACGCTGGAATCGTAGGTGTTGCAATTTTTTGCCGGTGGGCACGGCGTCGATATTGTCTATGGCCAGACGCCAGCCTCCGGGACTACTTGGTAGAATTCCGGGCGTAGACTTCTAGGGCCGCTCGGCAGACTTCTGTGGTCGCTTTGTAGAGGGCGACTGCTTGAGCAGGTGTGCGTGTTAAGGGCCTCCGGCGCCAGCTCGTGGAGGTGAGCTGCTCTGCGGCCGAGTGCTAACGTTGGCCTGCCGCTGGAGCCTAACTTCGGAAATCTACAACGGAGGCTCTCTGCAGCGTACGGTCAGCCACCAGGACACCACTCTCGACGACGTGGCGGCTGGAGACTCCTGACACCCATGTCGGCCCAAAAACAGCCGCGCTTTACGTGGGCCGGCAGCGGCCTGCGCGAAGGGCGGCAAGCGCACGCGTGGACCCAGCTTTCCATTCGCCAGGCGACCGCAAGAGCCAACGGCACACTGTAACAGTGCAAAGCACGCATAGAAGCCGCCGTTCCTCAACGCCAGCGTCGGACAATAGAGCGCCAGACAAAGCACCTACTGCGAGTCCAGACACCACAGCAGCAAAAATTGCAGCACCTACGATTCCAGCGTGGTCTCCCACCGCAGTACTAAGTAGGCCCAACGAAGCTTAACTGGTGTTGATCGGACGGGGAACTGTGTTTTCTTCGTGGTATGGCCGCAACTGAAAACTTAGCGCGGACAGGCTAGATATGGGGTGTGCGCCGCACGGCGTGCGGCGCGGGACCTTTTCGGTGATCGAGAACGCTCGGAGCCACTCCCAGCCACTCCGCGGACTTTACAATTACGTGCTCGACGCTGGGTGATGTCGGAATAATACCGTCGCATCTGCTTAATTGACCGCCAACGTCGTCGCTGCTCTCGTGCGCACATTCTCGATCAGCACCGGTGGCACCAGCAATATGTCGGGACCACTGAGTGCGTGGCGCGGCCCTCTGACGGCTGCCGGCGCCGGCTGGCGCGCGGTGTCGTGCCGACAACTTCCGACTTTCGCTGGCCGGAGCGCGTTTTCGACGTTTGCGCATACCGGCGGACGCGGCGGGCCAGCGGGCCGGCCGGTGGTGGCCAATGGCGCGGCCGTGCTACTGCGGCCGGCCGTTGCGCGGCCCGGCGGCGGTCGCGTGCCGTCGCCGGCCGAACTGGCGCGTGCGTTCCGGTCAATGACACCGACGCCCACGCCGGCCAATGGCGACGGCAAGGCCGCAGAGACGGTCAAGCCCGGCGACGCGGCCAAGCTCGGGCCCAAGGCCGCCGCCAACGCGAACCTGCTCGAGGAAAAGGTCGTCTCGCAAAAGGAGCAGCGCAAGGCCGACTGGTACATCATCAAGGAGATGTCGCGGTACCTCTGGCCAAAGGGCAACACCGGCGCCAAGGTGCGCGTCGTGCTCGCGCTGTCGCTGCTGCTCGGGTCCAAGCTCCTGAACGTGCAGGTGCCGTTCTTCTTCAAGCAGATCATCGACAGCATGAACATCAACTTTGTGGACTTCGCCGGCACCGTGTGGACGGTGGCCGGCGCGGCCGTGATCGGGTACGGGCTGGCCCGCGTCGGCGCGACGGCGTTCGGCGAGCTGCGCAACGCGGTCTTCGCCAGCGTCGCCCAGAAGGCGATCCGGTCGGTCGCGCGCGGGGTGTTTGAGCACCTGCTGCGGCTCGACCTCAACTTCCACCTCTCGCGCCAGACCGGCGGGCTCTCGCGGGCCATCGATCGCGGCACCAAGGGCATCAGCTTCGTGCTGACGTCGATGATCTTCCACGTGTTGCCGATCGGGCTCGAGATCTCGCTCGTGTGCGGTCTGCTGACGTACAACTACGGCGCGCAGTTCGCCGCGGTCACGTTCGCCACCATGCTCGCGTACACGATCTTCACGGTGCGCACGACGGCGTGGCGGACCAAGTTCCGCAAGGACGCCAACGCGGCCGACAACCAGGCGGCCACGGTCGCCGTGGACTCGCTGATCAACTACGAGGCCGTCAAGTACTTCAACAACGAGGCGTACCAGGTCAGCATGTACGACAAGGCGCTGGCGCGGTACGAGGCCGCGTCGATCAAGATCGCCACGTCGCTGGCCATGCTCAACACCGGCCAGAACGTCATCTTCTCGACGGCGCTGACGGCGATGATGTACATGGCCGCGCAGGGCGTCGCCGCCGGCACGCTCACCGTCGGCGACCTGGTCATGGTCAACCAGCTGCTGTTCCAGCTGTCGGTGCCGCTCAACTTCCTCGGCACGATCTACCGCGAGCTGCGGCAGTCGCTGCTCGACATGGAGACCCTGTTCAACCTGCAGAAGGTCAACGTGGCCATCCAGGACAAGCCGGGCGCCAAGGACCTCGTGCTGACCAAGGGCGAGATCACGTTCGAGAACGTGACGTTCGGGTACCACCCCGACCGGCTGATCCTCAAGAACGCGTCGTTCACGATCCCGGGCGGCGAGAAGGTCGCCATCGTCGGCACCAGCGGCTCCGGCAAGTCGACCATCCTGCGGCTGCTCTTCCGCTACTACGACGCGCAGTCCGGCCGCATTCTCGTCGACGGCCAGGACATCCGCGACGTCAAGCTCGACTCGCTGCGCCGCGCCATCGGCGTCGTGCCCCAGGACACGCCGCTGTTCAACGACACCATCGAGCACAACGTGCGCTACGGCCGCATGGACGCCTCGGGCGAGGAGGTCCGCAGCGCCGCGGCCCGCGCCAAGATCGACAAGCTCATTGAGAGCCTGCCAGACGGCTGGGCGACCAAGGTGGGCGAGCGCGGCATGATGATCTCCGGCGGCGAGAAGCAGCGCCTGGCCGTCTCGCGCCTGATTCTCAAGAACGCGCCGCTGATGTTCTTCGACGAGGCCACGTCCGCGCTGGACACCCACACCGAGCACGAGCTCATGCAGAACATCAAGTCCATTGTCCAGGGCCGCGCGGCGACGTCGGTCTTCATCGCCCACCGCCTGCGCACCATCCGCGACAGCGACAAGATCATTGTCCTGCGCGACGGCTCCATGGCCGAGGAGGGCAGCCACCCGCGCCTGCTCGCTGCGGGCGGCCTGTACGCCGACATGTGGAACGCGCAGGAGCGGCTGGAGGAGCTCCAGAAGGAGGAGGAGGTTCTGGACGAGCAGCAGAAGGCGGCTGCGGACGCGGCGCCCAAACCCTAGTGTATGTAGCAAGAGCATTGAGCCGCACGACGTGCGGCGCAACTACGGCTGCCGGCGCTGGGCCGCAGAGCGGGCGGGTGTTGCATGTAGCCGCGCCAGCGGAAGCAGGCTGAGCCGCACGCCGTGCGGCGTCAGCCGCACCTCCGGCCGCCGTCTCCCGGCCGAGCCGCCGCGCACGCCAGCCGCATACCGTGCGGCTCACCTGCCCCGGCCCAGAGCCACGCCCCCCGCCCCAGCCGGCCGGAACGCTGGGCGCACGTGCATGCGCCGCACAGACTGCGGCGCGTCCCAATCGGTCCATGCCTCACGGCCGTGTAACCAAGCGTCTGTGCGCCGTTACGGGCAGCCCGAATAGGCAGTGCCGCACTTGGCGTGCCCGAATCGGGCCACAGCCGCGCCGCGCTGTTGGCCCGCACAGCCGCTGACGGCTCCGGACCGAGGCCGCAACGCCCCAGAGCGGTCTGGCGGCGCCGCGCCGGCGTCCGGCGCCTCCCAGCTCCTGCCGAGCGCTCCGCCCAGTGCCACCAACGCCGGGTAGCAGCGGCCACTAATGGCGTGTTTACTTTTTGGGGCTTATTTACCAGATCCGCCGCCGTTGGGAGGTCAGGCACAGCCAGGTACTGTTCGCGGCCCGTTTTTGGCGGGCGCCGGCGGTATCTCCCAGCGGGCAACACACCCCCTGACGTATCGGCAAACGACGTCGACCGGCCTCTCGTCCAATTCCGACGTCTCAGGCGCTAGCCGCCGTGCGACCCGGCGCACGATGCCACAGTGTCAGACGGCCCCTTTCCGGGCGCGGCGGGAGGCGGAGGCCGCCGGGGACTTAAAAGCGCCGGATCCCAGTCGATCAGCAAGCATCCATCATGACTCGCGGCAGAGGTTACTGGGACGCGTGGGCGTACCCGATCTCGTTCTACCCCAACACCGACAGCGAGCCGGCCGAGCACTTCCCGGCGATGCCGAGAGCGCTGCTGCCGGTGCAGTGGCACGATCTGCACCCCCGGCCGGAGCCGGCGCGGCCGCCGCCGAACTTTCCCAGCAGCCACGGGCTGACGCCGTACCTGGGCGCGCGCAGCCGGCTGTCGCAGGCGTGGCTCAACCGGTGGACGATCCTGTGCGTGCTGCTGCTGGTCAAGCTGCTGCTGTCGAGCAGCGCGCTGTACGGCGGGGTCGAGCTCGCGCGGGAGCAGGCGCTGGCCGCGTGCTCCGAGATCGAGACGGCGGCGTCGGACCTGGCGTCGGTGCCGCACTACACGGCGTACGGCGCGAACGAGCTGGTCGCGGCCAGCGTGGACGCCGGCGTGGCCGCGTTCGTCGGCACGGTCGACCTGATGCTGACGGGCGTGGCCGAGATCATCTACTTCATCGTCGACGTCGTCGCCGGCACGTACGTGTGCCTGCTGACGATGGCGGTCGACGTGGCGGTCGACGTCGTCGTGAACGCGACCGAGAGCATCATCTCGTGGGTGAACGACACGGTGCAGTCGCTGGCGCACGAGGCCGAGAACGAGATCGACAGCGTCAACAGCCTGCTGGACTCGGCGCGGACCGCGATCGAGGAGATCGCGAGCTACTTCACGACCAAGAACGTGACGATCCCGTCCGTGGCGGTCCCGCAGATCTCCGAGCTCGAGGACATGGCCATCCCGTCGTCGGTCAACGCCAAGCTCGAGGCGCTGCGGGACGAGGTCCCGACGTTTGCGGACGTCAAGAACGCGACCAAGGAGGCCATCGAGTACCCGTTCGACGCCATCAAGGCCGTCGTCGCCAACAAGTACGGCGGCTACAGCTTCAACCGGTCGGCGCTGCCGGTGCCGTCGAAAGACTCGCTGTCGGTCTGCGCCGACGACGACTCGATCGGCTCGTTCTTCGACACCGTCAACGGCCTCGTCCACGGCTTTGTCCGCGCGGCCGTGGGCCTGCTGGTGGCCGGCGCGATCGCGGCCATGTTCCCCATGGCGTACTACGACATCCGCAAGTGGCGCGCGCTCCGCCGGCGCGTGTTTGTGCTCAACCTGTCCGAGAAGCACCTGGACCCGATCGACGTGCTCGAGGTCGCGTCCTCGCCGTTCTCGCACTTTGTCGGCCTGTACGTCTCGCGGCCGCTCAAGTCGATCCGCAACAAGACGCTGGTGCGCTGGCTCGTGGCGTACGTGACGTCGCCGCCGGCGCTGCTGGTCCTGTGTCTGGCCGTGACGGCGTTTGTGGGCGTGTGGGCGCAGACGGCGCTGCTGCACAAGCTGCGCGACCTGTCGCCGGACCTGGGCGCGTCCGTGAGCAGCGTCGGCGAGACCGTGGGGCAGACGCTGCTCGACAAGTCGGCGGAATGGGCCGACGGGACGAACGCGGTCCTCAACGCGACGCAGGACGAAATCAACGACAACCTGTTTGGCTGGGTCGACACGATCACGACGAGCGTCAACAACACGCTCAACACCTTCGTCGACGACATGATCACGGTCCTGAACGACGTTTTTGGCGGCACGCCGCTGTACACGCCGATCAAGGACGTGCTGGACTGCCTGATCCTGTACAAGATCGACGGGATCGAGACTGGCCTGACGTGGGTGCACGACAACGCGCACGTGGCGCTGCCGACTGTGCGCGAGGACGTGCTGATTGCGGCGTTTGTGGACACGGAGAGCACGACGGCGTCGGCGTCGGCATCAGCCTCGTCGGCTTCGGCACCAGCCTCGTCGGCGTCGGCACCAGCCTCGTCCGCGTCGGCACCAGCCTCGTCGGCGCCGGCGTCAGCCTCAGGGGTCTCAGGGGTAGATTCAGGGGCCACCTCGCCCGCGTCAGCCACCAGCACAGCCTCGGACGGCGCCGACACGGTGGCGGCGACAGCGTCGGCGACCGAGTCGACGATGGAGTCGGCGACGGACGCAGCCACGCCGACCATGACGGCCGTGACCACGATCACGACGGCCGTGACCACGGTCATGACGACTACCGTGCCTGACGCGGCCACGGACACGGCAGACACGGCCTCGGACATGGCAGCCACGGCCACGGGCGCGGACACGGCCACCAGCACGGCCACAGACACGGCCACCACGGCCACCGACACCGCCACCGACGCCTCCGAGACCTCGGCCCTGCCCAGCATCTTCTCTGGCGACGGCGACAAGCGGCTGCGCGCCCGCAGCGCCGACCGCATCTTCCCGCGCGACTCGCGCCTCGTCGCGCGCTCCACCGTGGACTCGGACGACATCTCCGCGCTCTCGGACGAGGCCGCCGCCAAGATCGTTAAGGCCTACAACAAGCTCCTGGACTACTTCCAAAAGGCCATCGCGACCGAGCGGTACCTCGCGTGGGGCCTGCTCTGGATCTGGCTGCTCGTCGCCTTCGTCGGCCTCTTCCGCTGCGCGGTCGTCGTGTACACGGACCACCAGCTCGACCGCCAGCGTGTGGTCGACGCGCAGATGTATCTCGGCACCGAGGGCGAGATCACGTCCGAGCCCGCCTACCCGCCGGCGGACCCCGAGTCCGGCAGCCAGCTGCGCAGCTTCCTGCTCGGCCGCGACGTGCGCGCGCCCGACGCGAGCCGCACCCACAGCATCGCGTACCTGTCGCGGCGCGCCAACGTCGTTGCCGCGGCGGCGGCCGCCACGGCCGCGTCCTTTGGCCGATCCGACACGATATCGTCCCGCGACGTCCCGTCGACGCCCCCGCCGGCCTGGAGCAAGCGCATGTCGTCGCTGAACGAGTACTCCAACGTGGAAAAGGCCGAGTTTGGCTGCACGAACTACTTTGACGAAAACAGCAGCACGTCCAGCGAGCACAGCTACCAGGCGCACATCAACATCCGGGGCGAGAACGAGAAGACATCGGTGTGGGGCTAGTGTACATAGACAATTAATGCGCCGCACGCGGCTGGTTCCTTGCATTGGCGGGCGGGGGAGACGTGAGCCGCAGGGCATGCGGCTGGCAGCGGAGCCGCAGCGGATGCGGCTGAGAGCGAAGCCCCCGGCGCGCGGCTCACGCTCGAGCCGCAGGGCATGCGGCTCACTCTCGAGCCGCAGGGCGTGCGGCTCTCATTCGAGCCGCACGCTGTGCGGCTAACTCTCAGCCGCACGGCATGCGGCTCGCATCCATCCGCACCCACTGCTCTCCACCCGCCCGCCTCGCACCTCTCGCGGTGCGTCGCCCGCCTGTCCTACGCGGTTGATATACACTCCAAAATTACCACTATACACTAGTTTTTGCCGCCGCGGCCGCCCACGTTGGCCAGCGCCTCCTTGACGCCGGCCGGGATCTCAATCGCCGGCAGCGGCAGCGCGCCCTTCGACGGCGGCGGCTCGATGAAGCCCACGCCGACCAGGTAGGCCAGGTAGATGCCCATGACCTCCTCGCCCACGCCCTTGCCGGCCGACACGTCCTCGCCGGTCCAGGCCCGGTCGGTCAGCAGCGCAGCGCGCGTGTTGGTGTCGTCGAGCTCAGGCGCCTTGGTGTTGTTCGGCAGGTTGTCGAGCACAAAGTGCAGCAGCGGGTACAGCGCGCTGTCGTTGGCCTCCTCGACCACGTAGCGCTCCAGAGCAATGCGCCACGGCACGTAGTCCACCTTCTTGGTGTTGTAGCCGTACGTGGCCAGCGTGTCCAGGAACTCGTTGAACCGCGAGCGCGGGTGGCCGGTGACGTGGCCCACGAGCAGCTCGGCGTTGTTGGGCGCGTGCAGCGACGCGGCCACGACCACGCGCGCAACGTGGTCGACCGGGACCATGTTGACCGTGTTGTAGATGTCGGGCGTGAAGCCGAGCTGGATGCAGCCCTTGATCATGCGCACGATGAAGTCGTCGGTGTTGGTCGTGCCCGTGGACGACTCGCCGGTCACGTAGCCGGGCCGGACAATCATGCCGGTCAGGCCGCGCTTGCCGGCCGCGCGCACCAGGTACTCGGCCGCCCACTTGGACTGGCCGTAGCCGGTGCCGAGGCCGGCGGCCGAGCCCTGCAGGTCGTCCGACTCGGGCACGCCGGCGCCGCCCTGCTGCACGATCGTGTCCGACAGCCGCACAAAGTAGTCCGTGTCGACCGCCGACGTCGACGACACAAACACAAAGCTCTTGGGCTTGCCGGCGGCCGCCAGCGCCATCACGTTGACCGTGCCGACCACGTTCGGGCCGCGCAGGATCGAGTACGGGTACACCCAGTGGACCTGGGCGCCGTTGTGGATGATCACGTCGACGTCGGCCGCGAGCTGGGCCCACTCGGCCTCGGGCACGCCCAGCCGCGGCTGGTCGAGGTCGCCGGTGACGATCTGGATGCGGTCGGCGAACGAGTCCTGCCAGACGCCGTACGCCCGCAGCGTCTTCTTGATGCGGTCGAAGCCGGCGGCCTTGGACGGCGCGCGCACGTGGGCGACGACCGTGATGGGCGCGCTGCCGCGCTTGGTCAGCAGGTCGTTGACGATGTACGAGCCCAGGAAGCCGGTGGCGCCGGTGACGAACGCGGTGAGCGGCGCGGCCGGCGCAAACGGCGCGGCCACGGGCGCGTACGCCGGCGCGAGCGTGCTCGTCAGCGCCTGCGCGTCGTCCGCGTACGCCACCGCGGGCTCCGCGCGCTCGGCCTTCTTCTTCTCGGCCGCGGACGTGGCCGCCTGGACGTTGTGGTACTCGTCGTCGTTGGCCTTCAGGCTGTCGATCTCGGCCGCCAGCGCGGCCAGCGTCGGGTTCTTGAAGATGAAGCCCAGCGGCAGGTCGACGATGAACTTCTTGCGGACCTCGAAGATCATGCGCGTGGCCAGGATCGAGTGGCCGCCGATGTCGAAGAACGAGTCGGCCGGGGCGATGGACGGCGGCCGGTTCGGCAGCACGGCCAGCCAGATGTCCTTGATGGCGTCCTCCGTCGGCGTGAACTTGGCCACCGCGTCCGGCGGCGAGCGCTGGGCCACGGCGGTGAGCTGGGCCGTGTCCGGGAACGGCAGCGCCGGCTTGTCGACCTTGCCGTTCGGGTTCAGCGGCATCTTGGACAGCGGCACGATCACGGTCGGGACCGCGTACGACGGCAGCTTGGTCTTGAGGTACTCGCGGATGTCCTTGATCAGCCGGCGGTACTTGACCAGGCCGCGCACGATCACGTCGGGCTCCTCGTCCAGCGACTCGTGGCCCGAGAGGAAGCCCGAGAGCGCGTCGGCGCCGTGCGGGACGACGTACGAGATCAGCGTGGGCTCCTCGTCCTTGTCGCGCTTGACCAGCGTCACGTTCTCGCGCACGAGCGGGTGCTGCGAGAGGTGCGTGTCGATCTCGCCCAGCTCGATGCGGAACCCGCGGATCTTGACCTGGTCGTCCGCGCGGCCCGAGCACTCGACGTTGCCGTCCGGCATGTAGCGGCCCAGGTCGCCCGTGCGGTAGAGCCGGTCGCGCGCGCCCTTGTAGTACTGGCGCCAGGGCTCGGTCGCGCCGGCCGTGGCCGCGGCCTCGAGCGCGCGCCAGTGGCTGTCGTCGACGAACCACGACTTGACGAACTTCTGCGCGGTCATGTCCGGCAGCCGCAGGTACTCCTCGGCCAGGCCGCCGGCGCGCACGTAGATCTCGCCGACCTCGCCGACGGCGCACGTCTGCGCGCGGTCGTGGCGGTTGACGACCAGGATCTGGACGTCGAGCATGCCCTTGCCGGCCACGATGACGTCCTTCTGCGACTGCATGAAGGTCGGGTCCTTGGCAATCGACTGCACCTCAAAGTACGACACCGCGCGCTGGGTCTCGGTCGTGCCGTACATGTTGACGATGAACACGTTGCGGGCGAGGGCCTGCAGCCGGATGCAGTCGCGCTTGGTCAGGATGTCGCCGACGAAGAACGCGTGGTGGAGCGACGGGATCGGCGCGGTGGCCTGCGCCGACAGCAGCTGGCCCATGGCCGGCGTCAGGTGCGTCACCGACGCGCCGTTCTCGGCCATCCACTCGGCCAGCCGGCCGGGCGTGCCGATGTCGTCCGCGGTCGGCACGAGCAGGTGCGCGCCCAGGAAGAGCGGCGTGAAGATGTCGCGCTGGATCGGGTCGTGCGCGATGCCGCTCAGCATCGTGAACTTGTCCTTCTCGGACAGCCCGAAGGTCTCGACCATCCACGGGAAGTAGTACGTCAGCGAGAAGTGGCGGCCGCGGACGCCCTTGGGGATGCCCTCCGAGCCGGACGTGAACGAGAGCGTGGGCGTGCTGTCGGGGCCGACGACGACGCCGGTGGGCACGCCCTTCTGGGCCTGCGCGGCCGCAAACACGTCCGCGCCGCCGACGGCGCCGCCCAGGAGCGTGCCGTCGTCCTGCAGCTCGAGCGCGGGCACGTCCGTGGCCAGCTGCAGCTCCGCGTCGATGTACTTGCGCACCGTCGGCGACAGCACGCCGGCCTTCTTGAGCACGACCAGCGCCTTGGGCTGCGCGACGCTCAGGTAGATGTTCTGCCGCGCCGGCGGGTACGCGGGGTCGATCACCGAGAACGTCGCGCCGGCCTTGAGCACGCCCATGACCGAGACGACGAGGTCGACGCCGCGGAAGGCGTAGACCGTGACCACGTCGCCCAGCGTCACGCCGCTGGCGAGCAGGTGGTGCGCCAGCACGTTCGACGCCTCGTCGATCTGCCGGTACGTGAACGGCCGGTCGATCGTGCCCGCGTCGAACGGGTTCTTGGTCTCGAGCACGCACAGCCGGTCGGGGTGCCGGGCCGCGTTGGCCGCGAAGATGTCGTGGATCGCGCCGCGGAACGTGCCCCAGTGCAGGTCCTTGGTGGGGTCCGGCAGCACGGCCAGCTGGCGGTCCGTGACGAGCGGGATCGTGCCGACGGCGACGGCGGGGTCGGCCGCCGCGCGCGCGATCACCTGCGCGAGCTGCTCGGCGATCACCGTCACGCGCTCGCGCTTGAACAGCAGCGAGTTGTAGTGCAGCTGCAGCGCGCCGGCGGCCTCGTCCACGTAGATGACGAGGTCCGCGGTGAGCCCGCCGACCGCCAGGCCGTGCGCGGTCGCGCGCGACGCGTGCAGCAGCGCCGTGCGGAAGAGCACCGGCGTCTCGGCGGCCTGGGTCGTGGCCTGGATGTGCGCGACCAGCTCGGCCAGCGGCACCGAGCGCTCGGATCCGGTCGCGGCGAGCTGCCGTCAGCGCTGCGCCGGGTGTACGTACCTTCGCCGTGGCGGCCAGGAGCTCGCCGAAGGCCAATTGGCCGGTGACGGCCGATCGGACGACAAACGGCGCGCCGGCCGCGTCGTCCGCGCCGACCACCAGGTCCTCGTCGCCGCTCAGCCGGAACACGACCGTGGCCAGCGCGGCCAGCGCGACCGTGTAGAGCCCGTCGGCAGCGCCGGCCGCCAGCGTGGCGGCCGCGGCGACGGTCGCGGCCGGCAGCGCGAACGCGAACTGCGACTCCACGGACCGCGCGGGCGTTGGCCGCACAAAGTCCGCGGGCAGCGCGGCCAGCGTGGGGTTCTTGAGCACCCGGGCCCAGTATTCTAGATTCGACTCGCGCGATGCCATGCTGTCTGGACGAATTGCCGGCGGGGGGGGTGTATCAAGCAGGATGCTACCAAGCAGCAAATTTTGCGGGAAATAGCGCACCGCCACCGATGAGTCTTGCAAGACGCGGGTGTGGCGGGGGTGGCGGTGCGCGAGCCGCACGCTGTGCGGCGCGCACGGCCACCACCGCCACGCGCCACGAGCCGCACGCGGTGCGGCGCTGCGCACCGCCACCACCGCCACGCCGCGTAAGCCGCACACCTCATCTACTGCCAAATCGGGGCGATGTCATATAATTTTAGCAGCAAAAATTCGTCGCCGTCAAGTGGACCGCTCCGGCACACAGACCACCACGCCCCGAGGACGCCCGCACACCGGCGATCACCAGCAGCCGCCGGAACGACCTCTCGCGCGAGCCTCTCGTCCCGCCCGGGGACTCTCCCGAACGATCGGCAAAGCAGACGATGGACCGCGTGCGCAAAGCGCTCGCCGCCGCGCTCGCGCCCGCGCTCGCGCGCCTGCGCGCCGCCGGCAAGGCCGGCGGCCGCCGGCAGACCGCGGCCGCCGCGGCGGCCATGCTCCTCATCGTCATTTCCGTGGGCTCGCTGCTCCCCAAGACGCAGGTGGCGCGCACGGCCAGGAAAACGCCGGCGCGGTCGGGCGCGACGGCCAATTCGTGGATTCCGTCGGCCGCGTGGGCCACGCCGTACTCGTTCACGGTCGCGCAGTCGGACGCGGACGTGGCGCTGCTGCCGCCGGCCACGAACCGGTGCCCGATGTACACGTTCTACGACACGGAGGCGCTGGCGGCCGGCGGCGCCAACCTGACGACCGAGGCGCGCATGCTCGAGATCTGGCGCGAGGCCTGGTGGGCCGCCGGGTTCGAGCCGACGGTGCTGGGCACGGCCGACGCGCGCGCGCACAAGCTGTACAGCAAGCTCGACGCGGCCGCGCTCAGGCCGGCCCACCGCGAGGACCTCGTGCGGCTCATGGCCCTGGCCACGCAGGCCACCGGCGTCTACACCGAGACCCGGCTCGTGCCCATGTCCACGCTGCCGACCAACACGGCCATCTCGTGGCTGCGCAAGTGCAAGGGCTCGTCCGGCCACCTGATCGCGCTCTACAAGGAGCTCGACGCGGGCATGATCTACGGCTCGCAGGACGACATCCAGGCCTACGTGCACGAGGTCGTCCACGTCCTCCACAAGGTCGACTACACCGACAAGCGGTTCTTCCGCAACCCGCCGCCGAACCCGGCGTACGCGTACTACTCGCCGGCGGTCATGCGCGCGACGTTCCCGCAGATCCCGCCGGACGAGGTGCCCGACCTGGCCAACGCGCACCTCCACCAGACGTTCATGGAGCGGTACAAGGACGTGGCCGTGGTCAACCCGTTCCCGGAGGTCACGACGCCGATCGTGCTGTCGGCGCTGGCCACGGCGCGCGAGATCGCGAGCTGCCCGCGGTACGCGCCGTCGCACGGCACGTGCCCGCCCAACATCCCGGCCTGCCGCCCGTGCGTGCCCGAGAAGCGCGACCTGGACAAGCTCGTGGTCTCGGCGCCGGCGATCCCGGCCAGCACGCGCACGCTGGCGCTGGTCACGGTCCCGCACCCGCTGGTGCTGCAGGCGCTGCGGCACCGCCACCCCGACCTCTCGGCCGACTACGTCCGCCGCCACACGACCCGCAACGACTGGGTCCGCGCGGTCACGGCCGAGCTGTTTGCCGAGACGCCCGGCGTGGGCCTCTCGGCGCGGCTGGTCGCGCTCAAGGAGCTCGTCGGGCTCAACCAGCGCATCCTGCGCTCGGCGTACTTCGCCACCTGGGAGGCGCAGTCCCAGGCCAGCGACTGCCTCGTGCACGACGACGTGCGCTGGTTCTTCGGCTTCGACGTGCCCGCGCCGCGCCTGGCCGGCGCCGGCACCGACCCGGTCCTCCCGGCCGCCGAGTCCGCGCTCGCCCTGCTCGAGGCGCAGTCGCACCTCAAGCCGCTCTCGCACGCCACGGTCGCCCAGCTCGTCGCGGCCTGCCAGGCCGCGCCCGTCTTCGACTCGCCGGCCGCCCAGGACGAGGCCGTGGCCACGCTGCTCGTCGCGCGCAACACGCTCCTCAGCGCCGACGCCGACGACGTCCGCAAGCGGAAGCTCGTCGAGGGCTGGAACCTGGCCGACGCCGAGATCTGGAAGTTCGTGCGCACGCTCAACGACATCTCGGTCCAGGAGCTCAAGATCTGGGAGTAGCATCATATCATCATGCCGTCGACGGCCGTTCTTGTACGAATGTATTTACAGGCAACTAGCCACAGTCTACCACACGATGTCCGGCCCGGGCACGTCCTTGACGATCTCGTCTATCAGCTTCTGCGCGACCGCGATCGACTTGTCGTCCTTGCCGTGGATGTAGATGTACCGGCTCATGCTGTGGAACGGCGTCCGCGGCGTCAGCCGGATGATGCAGTCGATCTGCTCGCTGATGTACTTGATGGTCTTGCCCTCGGGGCCGATCAGCGCGCCGGCGTACTCCGCGGGGAACTCGGCGCGGTACGCGATGGGGTGCGACTCCATGGAGACGTTGCCGAAGTCGTTGTTGTGGTGCCGGACCGTCTCCTTGAGGTTCTGGACGACCTTGTCGATGGCGCTGCGGGCGGCGTCCACCTGCTGCCGGTTGCCGATGATGCGCACCAGCCGGTCCGTGCTGTAGCTGTCGATCTTGTTGACGTACACGCGGGCGCCGGTCTCGTCGCGGATGCGGTTGATGACGACGCCCTGATAGCCGATCAGGCCGCCGGTGATGTACTCGGGGACGAAGAAGACCTCGCGGAGGATCTCGTCGGCAGCGTCGGCGGCGGCGGGCGCGGGGTCGGCCGGGGGGTCGGCCGGGGGCTGGGCCGCGGGCTCGGCCGGGGGCTCGGCTGCGGGCTCGGCCGCAGCCTCAGCCGGCTTGGCCGTCTCGACGCCGGCCTCCGTCTTGGCCTCGTTTGCCCGCACCGCGGCCCGCGAAAAGAGCCGCCACGTGGCTGCCACGGCCGGCAGGCGCGCGGCCGGACCACCGAGCGCCGCGCGCGCGACTACTGCCCGCGCACCGGCGCCGCCGAGCGGCCGCCGCAGCGCCAGAGCGCCCTGGCGAACAGTCTGCTGAAGGACCTTTTGGCTGAACATTGCGCGTCTTCACCGCTGTACGTCCGGGTGCGCTGCTGTCTCGTCGTCACGCACGCACTGAATTGCTCTTCCGAGTTGCCCCGAAAGTGGTCGTCGATCGGTCGCGTCTGGCCGGAGTATACGAGGAGTTGCTGCGGTCGCCGGGTGCAATTGAAGATTTCGTCAAAATTTTCTCGTCGCGCGACCAAAAGTTGGAACCCTAACCGTCACGGCGGCGGGCGCACGCGGAGATGCGCCGGATATGTTCTCAGATCGTACCCAAAGACAAATAGAGTTGCGGGTACGTTCCGGCCAAATTAGGCTTTCATTTCTCGCGTCACCGCGGCCGTCTGGACTGCAGCAACGCAGGGAGACGCACCGCACCGCGCCGGCCTGACTCGAGCTAGCAGCCGGCCACGCACGCCAGTGCAACACGCAGGTTAGCCGCGAGACAAGGGTGCGTCGCAGCGCATCACCCCGCCATCGCCGGCAACCGGACGGCAGCCAGCAGGCCCCGCGCTCTACGTCAGGTAGTGTGAGAAGAAAAGATCCATATTACAATTATGACATAAACCATTGAATAAAAACAAAAATCGTGTAATCGACGTCCGACTAAACGCATCACAGCCACCTGCGGACCACATTATAGCATCGCAGCAGAAATGATGAAAAAAATGCAGTAATGTTTCAAAAAGAATCAAAAATGAATAGAATATCAGGACATAAAACACCATTCAAGGAGAAGGATTAGTTCTATCATTTAACAAAAAGAACTGGAGCGTGAAAACATAAGTCAGGAAATAATACATGGTCAAAACATTTCAAAAGGATACCAGATGTTCGTGCGTGAAAAAAAGTCGTTTATATAGTTCCAAGGCGTGAATTGCGCAGAGTGGAGACGGATGAAGAACGATAAAGCATGCAAAATCAAGACACAAAACCATGAATGCCTCTCGAGGCAAAAAAAAACCCATAATGCTTCAACCACCCATATCGAAGCCAATCTCAATTCGATGCTTTATCTGCCTTTGATTCCCTTTTAATTCCCTGTCCCGTGGCATATCTAAGCTTGCTGCACTTGGTGCTGAGGTTGACTCTGGTGATCCAGACTCTGCGTGTGTTGGAGCTGGTGCACGACCGATGACTGGATCGGCGACTCCTGCTTGGGCTGCACCAGGCTCATGCCGGGTCCGTGGTGCGGCCCGGGCCCCGACTGCGGGTGCATGGGCTGGCCCACCGGCTGGCCGGCCTGCGACATCGGCTGCGGCATCGGCTGGCCTACCGACGACACGGACTGCGGCATCGGCTGCTGTGGCGACTGCAGCGAATGCGACCTCCGGTGGTCCTGCTCGTGGTGCGGGCCCTGCTGCATTTGCTGGAGACGCAGCGTCTCCTGCTTCCGCCGCTCAGCAGCAGCCATCACCTGCGCCGTCCGCACGTAGTTCGACGGGTGGTAGAGGAATGTCTTAATGTCGGCCACGAAGAGCGGGTACAGCAGGTCCACAATCTTCTCCTTGTTGGCAAAGTCGAGCGCCCGGTCGTACGGGATCCACACACCCTTCAGATGCATCGCACCGACCTTCACGACGTGGCGCTGCTTCTCGCTCTTCAGAATGCCGTCCCGTCTTCCACGGGTCATGCCCGCCACGTTTAGCAGCTTTGTGCCGTTGACCATGTCGTTGTCCTCGCGTCTCGCAACGCACACGCCCTTTGCTTCAACCTGGAAGCAAAGAGTACCCTCATCCTCCCAGAGTGTAGTAGTCACTCTAGGCTTCATGCCCGGAGGAGGAAACTGTCCAGTAGGGTCGTGCGACTGCGGCATGTGATTGGGCGCCAGCTGGTGCTGCGGATAGTAGTGAGGCATTCCGGGAGGGTGGGGGGTAAACGAGAACGGGTGAGACGAGATGTGCGAGGGCGCCGACGGGTGGTACTGGTGCGAGCCGAGGATTTGCCCCGACGGGTTCGGCAGCTGCTGGTTCAGAGTAGCTATCTGCTGGCCGGGCGGCGTTGGCAGCTGCTGGCCAAAGTCAGGGTAGGCATTTGGCAGATAGCCGTGAGACGCGCTCAGGAACGAGTCATTCGACCCCGGCTGGGACGGGAAACCGTAGTGCGAGGCCTGCATTGAAAAGGTGTTCTGCGATGGATGAATTGGCGGCGTCGGCAAAACGTTTGTCGGGGGAACCATTGACCCAGGAGGAGCACCTAGAGCTGATTGAGTTTGCACACTTATATTCGAAGTGTTCGGGTCAGCCATCAAGCGAAGAGAAGAGTGTTTTGAGTCGGATTTAACGCAGGTTGGTGTTCTGTCCTACTAGAAACAATTAGCATGTGCTCGTATTTAGAGCAAGAAATTGCCGGGAATGGCGTGCCTGGCTACACTACCAAATTTTACACGATAGAGTAGACACAGAGCAAAAAATTGACCAGGTCAATTTTTTGCTCTGCTCCAGGCCCAAAGCACCCGGCAATCGCGTAGATCAGTACAAGCAGACTTACCGTAGTACTTGGCTGTAGTAAAACCAATATCAAGTGGGAGCACGACAGCAGCAACTAGATCACAAAACCCAGAAATGAGTTCTATCTCAGCGGCTCCGTAGGCTTGCTCCTCTGATACCAGACTTAAAGACGAGTATGCGCAATTTGAAGAAAATCACACACACGCCTTCATTCCAGAACCACCAGCAAAATCGTTATGGCTTCGTCGTTCCCAATTAGAATCGTCCCTCCAAAATTCAGTTCGCAATCCAAAATCGAATCAAAAATACGCTCGGGACGGTCAGCAAATACTAAGAAATGAAAACGAAAGAAATGAATGAACAGATGACTGCGCTGAGGCGAGAGAATAAAACGAGAAAAAGAAAAGGGGAAAAGTGTAGAAGAAATACTAAGATGTTAAGGCCTAGAATAAATACGATAAATAAATGATCATAAAATACAGAAAATCCAATAGAAAGTATAATGTGTACTGCATTGAAAGTAAAATTTTAATATATTAACGAAAAGAGAAATAAAAAAGGAGGGGAAAACTAAATAATTTTGATTACAATAATTATATATTGCTACAATTACGAGGTACTACGGTACATAGCACACTGAGTACCCGCGGTGCGGTACCACCGGGTCAAATAGGTCTGATAGGTACCATGCCAGTCTTTTGGAGAAACGGAGTTTAGGGGAAGCACTGATCCTCTTGAGAGAGGCCAGTGTCCTGGGCAAGCATAAAGTGAGAACAAGAGGGTAGCGCTAGAGGGTACCGATGGTAGTAGCGCAGACAAGGCGCAGACGCTGTGTAGCACACGGCCGACGAAACCGTGTCCGAGGGCGCTGGGCGGGTATTCGGCCCGCGGTAGATACTGGCGATAATCAAGAGTTACGAGAATCAATGAGGTTATACCCGGATACCGTGCGGGAGTACTTGGACGCCAGGTATCTGATAAAAGATACCTGCGCATGTACTGGCGACACACAAAATACCGAGTGAATGTATTGATGCAGACGCCAAGACTCGCTATCCTTAAAAGACTAGCGTATAAATTTCATTTTAGATTCTAGCTCCGAGACATTAGAAACTGCTTACGTTATGAATCCGAGGGCACTGAGTAAGCTAGCTCTTGGGATGTAAGACATATTTGCCTCCTTTCTCTCGATTTGCCGATTGTCGGACTCAGCGGAGGCGGGGCGCTGGCTGTGCGCTCGATTGGGCGAGTTGTGCATGATTTGGATGATGCCATGATCGCGGTCCCGGACGATCACACCGACGTGCGAGCCGCCAGGAGGCGCGTAGGCGAGCTCGAAGAGGACGTGCTGCCCCGGTTCGGACAGCCTGAGCGTCGCCCCCCTTCTCGGCCGGAAGCCCGCCGGGCCGGCCGCGTCTACGACGAGGGCTTGGCCGGACAACCATCGGCAGCGTGTCGATTTGTCGGAGTTTACTAGTAGTTCTACGCCTCTGGCGACTAGCGAAATGGCTGAGGATGACGGAGGACGGCCACCATTAATCGCAAACTACCTCCGAATCGAAGAGAGATAAGCAATCCGTAGGTACGGCAGCGAATGTCACAGTAGCGCGCAGGTCTACCAGCATTCAGAATAGTCTGCGTCCGCGGCGTTGCTCATAACAGCTAGCAACATGGCTGTCTCGATGCTGGCAATTTCAGACTGTTTCAGGGCCAGCTTATCTGCAGCGTAGAGACAGATGAGAGCTACACGGCACGTCTGCCGGTAGATGGTATGTTGGGAAGGGGTGGTGTAGTGATTTTCGGACTAAGCACTGATGTAGTCTCGCATATATTGCGTCTTGCAACTCACTGGAGCTCTGGTCCGGAGTACAACAAGGCCAACAAAGTTCATTTGCTCATGTGTTGGAGACCAAGTCCATCTCGTAGGCTGCTAGACTGCAAGCACGCATAGCTGTAGGACTACATTACGTGAGCGCAAAGCACCTATGGGAACAGCACCTCTTACTGGGCGCTTGTCTGGATGACGCTAGCGTGGCGAATTCATGCACGCCAATACCAATGAAGATGCATTAGCCACAGCCGACTGGCTAGTCCGTGGCTTCACAGGTGTGCTGCGCATTGTCGCTACCTCGAGCGTGTGCTCAGAGAGGTCTAGCGCAGTCGTACGAGAGAAAATGCACTTACGAGTTGTGTAATCGGCGTGCTACCCACCCGGCCCCCCGTCCAGCACGTTCGGGGATCAGCAGCCAGCCGCTAATATCCGCTTCTTTCCGGACTTACTCGTCTGCGTCCGGCTTGTCTGCGACCAGTTGGCGCTAGGGCGCTCCTACGACAAGAGCAGTGCGCTACCACCAGAGCTTGCGCTCTTACCTTTCACTGCTAGGTGCCCAGCCATCTCAGGAGGATCAGTACCTCGCGGTTTTTATCGTAGCAAAGTGGGCTCCCTAAAGGCTTCCAAAAATAGGAATTTCCGGGCGTACTCTGGCCCAGAGCGTGGCCCGGGACCAAGAACGTGTTGGTTGCGTGGGTAACGCTGGTCGGCGTCATCGCACAGCAGTCGTCGACGCTCTTAGTCATCGCGTCGGTAGGCTCAACTGGAACGCGCCGTCTCCCGGCAGCTGACGGCGGTCGCGCGCGTAGGTCCCAAGTCGGCGGCCGCAGCTGGCTGACGCACCGGTGCGGTCCGGGCCCGGCATCGCCGAACGATTGTACAGGCCGCGCACAGCGTCTAGGCCGGAAAGGGTGAGGAGCTTGCGCCTGGCGCTGGCCGCACGCGAAACCGAGCGACGCCGGGTGTCTTGACAGCATACAGCCCGCGGCTGCGGTGTTTTCATTTGCGGTGGATCCAACGCGCGATGCTAGTGAGCTTGGTTCCAGGACCGGGCCGTCGAGCTATCCTGGTAACGCGGACCACGAGTTACACCACGCCACGGGCGGTGGCTTCCGCGCGCTGCCGCCGGGCATGGCTGCTGGGTCGGGCGCACAGGTCTGGCACGTACCGCTCTGCGATCCAACAGAGTGGTAATCTACTCGGCGCAGCCTAGGCAGTTAATATTTGGCCAAGCTGCAGCACGCGCTAAGATCGTACCACGCCGTGCGCGGCAAGCGCCGCAGGCCTGTACGTGACCTGGCCTGCACGGCAGCCATCGCTGTCCGATATGGTTTCCAGGCGAAGTCGTGCGCCTGAGTTCGCTGGCAGCTGACAATTTGGCTGGCCGCGCTACCGCTGGTCGCACGTTAGTTGCATAGAGTGCCTTTACAGCGCATACCCAGCGCGGCGCCGGCCAGTAGGTACCCCGGGCCAGCCCTACGGAGCGCTGGCCAAAGCCGTAACCACGCTGCTGGAGACCCAAGAAAGTACTTGCCTATACGGGATAGCGCGCTTCCCGGTTGTCAATGCACTAGCACGCTTTCCTTTATACGAAGCAAACACGTGAGCTCAGTCCGGCGAGCCAGCGGCCGCGGACCGCGCTCGGATGGAGGCCGGCCACCTAGATTACGTGACTGAGAGATTTTTGAAGCTCAGCTATACTCTTTTTACCCGTCCTGGCGGCGACGGTGCCAACGACTGGCTGCGGCGAACACCCGTCGGACTCGGTGCTACCGTGAGTGCGCCTTCCGGGGTAGCAGGCTCTGCAGTCGGCCACTGTAGGGGCAACGCAGCTACGCATATCGAGCGATAGTGCTGCGGCCAGGGAACGGTTGGCAGTGTGGGGAGAGCTTAGTCAGCCTGTTGCGTTAGGGCTTGGGCGCCCAGATGAGGGGAGGCGGCAATAAGGGCTCGTGAGCGAAACCTTGCGGCAGCTGTCTGTGACACTCGGACCTGGCGGTCCCGTGCTCAGACCGCCACCGACCGCCACAGCTGCAGCACGACGCGCGTCGCCGCCGTCCGGACCATCGCCGTCGCCCGGTCCGCTGCTGGCCATGATGGGACGTCGGCCACCGTGGGCCGCCGCGGCCAAGGCGCTGCAGAGATACTGCAGCGTACTACTGTAGCGGAGCGGTATAGTGCCGGCAGCCGTTGGCCGCCAGGCTAATGCGGCACCGGCCTGCACTAGCCAGACGGCAATGCTCTGGCCGTGGACGCTGGGCGATCGGGCAAGATGGAATGTGCTGGCGCTGTCTGTGCGCTTGTGCGTTTTAATTTCGTACCGGCGGCTGCAAGAGAGCAGCACGCGCTCTGCAAATCTGCACGCCCAGAGTCCGAAGCCGGCGGGGTCTCAGGCAAGGCGTACTGGCCAGGCCGCGCGGGGCGGACCGAGACCGGCGGCTGCCACAGTCGGCAGCCGGCAAGAACCTAGAAGCCACGTCGGCCTACGGCTCCAGCAGGCCCGTCAGCGACGCTTCCGGCCGTCATCTCCGCCGCCAGCGTGGACAGCGGCCGGCCCTGATACGCGTGCTAGGAGTGGGTAGTGGCGTACCTGCAGGCTACTGCACGTGTGTAGCCACTAGGCTGCTGGCGCGGCCGCTGTACCCGCGTTCGTTGTGGGCACGGGACCCGAATCATGCCAGCACGCTGGCTGAGACCTCTGCTGAACCGCCGAGCCGCTCGCCGCTACGGCGGCGCGGATCGACTTTGGCCCGTCCGCTGTGGCGCGGCGGCGCAAGAACGGGGCTCGTGTGAAATGAAAACTATAAACCCAAAATACCCACTCTGGAGGTTACATATCGTCTATGCCGCTGGACGGTTCTGCCGCTGCGGGAGACTGCAATATATTCTCTCCAGGAGCAAGCCTAGCACCCGGACATTGCGCGACGTTCGCAGCAGGTAGCCGTCAGGTGGTCGGCTGCACCGGTTGTCGCGTTCCTGGCGGGCACGTAGCGCAGGTGGCGACATTAGGTTCCGCAGTGGCCGTGTGCGGCCCGTGTAGGCCACAGCCGGCTGTGAGAGCCGTGACAGATGTATGTGTAAGACGATACTAGAAGACCAGACTGCTGCGCATCCCGCACATTTCGCTAATCTCGAAGATTCCTTGTAGGCGGCGGGACCGGCCCAACTGCAGTCAAGATCTTCAGGCATGCAGGCTGGCTGCAGGCCGCGAAATGTAGCCTAGTTTCGTTCAGGGGGAGGCGACGACGGCGTCGCGAGATGCACGCGGGCGACGGAGATGGGTACCGCTGCGGTCGTGCTACGGCGCAAGCCGGAAGACCGGCTGCCGCCCGAGGCGCATGATTTCGGAGACCGCAGACTGTTACACGACCGATGCTGAGGGCACACAGCAGCGGCCGGCATAACTCGGTGCGCCGGCGCAGCTAGCAGCTCCCCACGGGCCGCATAAGGCTTGCGCGCACGGCTGCGGGCGCGCACGGCGACAGGCGAACCGGGTCGTGCGGGCGCAAGGGCCGCTGGGTGCGCCGCCCGCGATAATCGGCGCCCACGAGCGGCCGGCGGAGTCCGCCCGCGGTCGGCCTATCCCGATCAGGAAGCTCGGCCTCGGAGTTTTGTACAAGCCATGCTCTGGAGGGGGGCGGCCGCGACGGGCTATAGCACCTGATGGGCGCGATGAAACTAGCCAGGCGCGGATCGCAATAGACGTGTCGGCAGAGTACTAGTGCAGCCGCCATGTACGCGCGTATGCGCGGTCTAGTCCGGACGTGTGCAGCGGGCGGTAGTCCTAATGTGCGCTCATGCAGCAGGATGGGACGGCCGGCTTGTTGGTCCCGTTGCATGCGGTGCAGGAGATCATGCGGCCAGACTATTGTCTAGAAAACCACAAATGCAGGCATAATTTAGATAGAGGTCACGCCGCAAACAGAGTCGTGACACAGAAAAGGACTTTAGGAAGGTCCCTAGGGCTGTTACACGGCATCCAGCTGCCTGATTGGCACACGACGAGCGGAATCGCCCCCCCTCGGACTGCGGCTGACCGGCGTCTGCGGCAGCGTGCTCCGAAGCTGCGTAGGCGATCGGGTAGCGAGAATGTTTGCGCGCGGCGTAGAGCTGCGCGCGGGCGTGCAGCGCTGCTGCCGCCGACAGCCGATGGGCATCGGCTGCGGCTGCACACTGTTCGCGACAGGCTGGCGCGCGCGCGGCGCGGCCCCTTGCTGATGGCACGGCTGGCAGGCAGCAAAGACGCCAAAGTCCACGGCTGCTAGTGACAAGCTGAAACGCGGCGACGGCACCCAGGGGCGGCCCGTGGCCGGCTGGGCCGGCCGGCGGAAGCCGGCGCGGGCCGGGCGGCCGGCGTCGGCGGCGTAGCAGGAGCTGGGCGGGAGGCACAAGTGCAGCGAACTCGCGGCATGGGCTGTGACATCAGCCGACGGCTGCCTAACGCGTGGTTGGCGGAGGGAGAGGCACGTACGTAGTTCCTGGGGGCAAACTCTAAAATAACGTTTCTTTATTAAACCTTGTTGCCGCGCGAAGGCGAAACTATCGTGTCGTCATGCGGAAAGTGAGAACACTTCATCGCTTGGCGGAACCCGCCCCCGGAAAGACAGATCCAGACCACCGCGTCGGGACCTCTGTCGCACCAGCAGTCTAGGTCGCGGACCAAAGCGGCCGTGCCGATCGCGCCGCGTAGAGGTCAGCTGGCACGGCCGCGGGGCGCGGCGCCGCCGGCGGGTGCCGGTCCTGCAGGGCGACGTGTGCGACTGCGGCCAACGGCCGGCGGGCATGGCGTCGCGGCCGGCCGCACGGTGGCCTAGGCGAGCCGGCGCGGTGATCGGCGGCTGGCCGGCGCCTCGCCGAGCCGGCCAGGCAGAGGACGGCGTTCCATGCGGGCGGGACGGGTGTCAGCCGCGGGAACGCGGCGGCCGGCGACTGACTCGACGGCGAGCGGCGCGCGCCTGCGCCGGTGTCGCGGCAGGTTGCGGCAGGGCCTAGGCTTGGCGCTCCACGAGACCGGAGAGCGCTGCGGGGATCGCACGGCGCGACCCATGTACTAGGGCAGGCGCGTCGGGCGCGTCGACGCGTGCGCGCCAGCGGGCGGGCGGCGCGAGCTGCGGCTGGGTGTTTCACGAGCGCGGCGGACGGCGGTTGGCGGAGACGGACGGGTGGTGCACGGCGCTGGCGCGCGCGACCGGCCGGCTGGCGACCCGGGACGGCGGGCGGGCCGGGCCGGTCAGCTGCGGCGGGAGATGCCGGGCTGGCCGTAGACACCGCGTCCTGGCGGGCTCACGGCCGGCGACGTGAACACGGCGGCCGTCCACTGCGTTGGCCTCTGTTTCAGACACCGGCCGTCAGGCCACTGCCACCACGGCGCACATGCGGTAGAGCGCTCAGACCACGTACCAGCATTCTGAGTACGTTATCTCCTCCGCCGCACGTGCGTCCTGCGGGCCTCACAATACTTTCGGCGGATCGCTGATGCGAGCGCGGCTGTTCCCGCCCGGTTTGCTGGCAAGGCGCGCGTCGAGCACGCCGCGGCTGCGCATGGTGCGTGTGCGCTATGCCCGGAAAGGCTAGGGCATGCCGTGCCGGACGCGGCGCATGTGGGTACGACGCGCGCCCAGGACATTTTCAAGACAGGATTTGGGGCATGCGCTCCTGCAATTAGCGCGCGTTGGGTGCATGGAGGTGCATATGCGTGCATATGATCGCATGGCGCTGCAGGCCCATACGTACGGCTACGGGCTAGCGCCACCGCGCGCAGACGTCCGTAGACGCCCGCAGCCGCCGGCAGCCGGGCGCAGGATGGCCGCGGGTGCCGGGCGCGCCCGCGGCAGTACGATACGAGCGCACCGCGCGCGGCGACGCGGCCGGCCGGCGCACGGCTGCGGGCAGGCGGCGCGGCCCGGTCCGGCGCCGGGCCGGACCGGCGCCGGCGTGCTGGCCAAGCGCGCCCGGACGACCACCGCATCTATGTCCGCGACGCACGCTAGTGCGCAGCCCGCCCGAGTATGTGAGATCGGCCGCAGCCAGCGTGACTAATCCGAAACCAACACATGTTTCACGCTGTGTCTGTTTCGGCGCGCGCGAGACTCGCTCGGGCAAGGCCGGGCTGTTCTCCCGGCCGGCTGGCGACGGCGCGCACCTGCGATAAAGTAGATCCAGCGCTCTGGCACCGGCCTTGCCTCTTCTGGCAACATTTATCACGCAATCGTCGTAACCCGGTTTGTTGTATTTGCCTGGAGCCGATGCACCTGCAGCCGCCGGCGTTACTTAGGCTGAAACCGGGCGCTGAGCGCGGCCGGAGTGGCCGCTGCGTACATGAACGGCGCGTCGTGCAGCGCTACGGCCGGTACGCCGCCGACGGTACGTCTACAGACGATACCGTCGGCCGACTTCCGGCCGTACCTGGCGACTCGGCCACGTACCCGCGCTAGCTGCCGCGCCGTGTCGGCTGGTCTGCGGTCGCCGTCGGCGGTGCCTGCGCGTCTGAAACCGTCCCACTGGCTGCGGCGCGGGCCGCGTCCGGCCTGCGCGGCCTACGACGGAAGCGGCAGCTCCCACGCCCCCTCCGCGTGTGCCCGCGGACGATAGCGCGCGACGTCTCCCCGCCTTTGGTCGCCGACGGTCCGATCCAGGCACGGCCGGCGGCGGCGGCGGTGACGGCGGCGGCGGCGGCGGCGGCGGCGAGAGCTCAGGACGGCCGGCAAGGGCCGCGCACACGTGGCGACCGCCGGCGATCCCGCTGTGGCGCGCTCGCCGATCCTGCGGCAGATCGAGCTGGCAGGTGTCGTTCCTGCCTGGCGGCCGCCGGCTGACGGCCGCCACGCTGCACTCTACGGTGCCGCCAGCGACGTGCGTGTGCGGCGGCGACGGCAGGGGCGCAGGCGACCGCGCAGGGTGCGCGCCGCAGCCCGTGCGGCTGCAGCGGCCCTGCATGGGATGGCGTGCGGCTCGTGCGGCGCGTGCGGCTCGTGCGGCGCGCCGCGCCCCGTTCTGCGCCGCACTGCGTGGCTCGTGCGGCCCAGCCTCCGGTCCGGAGCCCACCGGCACGGCGCGGCAGCAAGCATCCGGTGCAGGAGCCGCCGGACGCCAGCCACGGCGCTATCGGGCGACGACCGAGAGCGCCGCCACACAGGCGCCATACAGCTGCGCGCGTCTGGCAGCCGTCTGGGCCGGTCGGCGAGAGGCGTCAGCCGCACGTCCTGCGGCGCGGCACCGCCACCCCAGCCACCCTCGGCGGACTCGCCGCCACCGGTGCGCCGGCGACACCGGCGGTGCCACAGGCGCACCAGCCCGGCAGCGCCACAGGCGCTCCAGCCACGTCCCGGCGGCGCCTCAGCCGCGGCCGTGCCGTCACACTCGTACGTCAAACTACGTCGTCCGCGCCGGCCTAGGCCGGCTGCAGCCGCTAGCCGCCGGTCCGGCCGGCCACGGCCCGCACCGGCCCGGCCGGCCGAGGCTTGGCGGGCGTCAGCGTGGTGCATGGATTCGTGACTATCGTACAGCGGCGCTCAGTGCGCCGAGTCCATGATGCGCGACGCAATCGTCAGCAGGCGGTCGTCGGACGTGTCCATCAGGCACTTGTTCGCGGCACCGTAGATGGCCGTGACAAGAGTCTCGGCCAGCTTGGGCCCCAGCTTGCGCTGGAGGTCGAACAGCGCCTGCAGCACGCTCGTCTTGACGTCGTCGTCCACGCCGTCGGCCTTGGCCGTGTTGACGAGCTCGGTGATGACCGGGTCGACGCGCGGCTGCAGGTCGACGAGCACGAGCAGGGCGACGCGGGCGCTGGTGCGGAGCGCGTCCGAGCCCGCGTCGGCCACCGAGCGGATGAACGTGCGCTGGAGCTGGGGCAGGAACGGCTTGATGAAGGCCGGGATCTTGCGCAGCAGCACGGTCAGCGTCTCGAGAATGGCGACCTTGACCGCGGACGGGTACCGCTCGCCCACGGTGCGGATGAGCGGGCCGGTCATGTGGGTGACAAAGGGCCGCAGGTTGGCGGCCGACGTGCGCTCGGCCACGGCGGCGATGCCGCGCGCGGCCTGCTCGCGGACGTCGGGGCTGCCGTACATGAGGCCCTGCAGGAGCACGGGCAGCACGCAGTTCGGGCCCTTGGGCAGCGCGAAGCCGGGCAGGTCGAGGCCGGGCTTGCCGACGGCGTCCAGCGCGGCGCGCGTGGCCGCGACCAGGTGCAGCTGGTCGTCCTTGTCGGTCTGGGCGACGAGCGTGGCCAGCGCCTTCCAGGCGTGGCGGACGACGGCGTCGTCCGGGTCCTCGAGCGCGGCCACGCCGGCCGCGATCCAGTCCTTGGCAAACGTGGCCAGGTCGTCGCCGTCGACGGCCTCGAAGAGCGTGGCGACGTGGTCGAGCGCGGCCGCGCGCGTGCGCGAGTCCGCGTCGGCCGCCAGGTCGGCGAAGATGGCGTTGACCACGTCGAGCTCGGCGCCGTCCTCGGCCGCGAAGCCCGCCGCCGCCACGACCACGCGGTCGACCGACCGGCCCAGCTCGGCCTGCGTCTCGGCGTCCGGCTCGGCCAGCACGGCCGCGAACAGCGCGCGCAGGACGCCGTCCAGCCGGCGCAGCAGCGGCTCGCCGCCGAACTCGGCCAGCGTGCCGATCGCGCGCGCGTTGAACGGCGAGATCGGCGGCTTCAGCAGGATCGGCAGCAGGATCGGGAAGATCACGTCCGCCTTCGAGGCCATGATCTCCACCAGCGCCGCCAGCGCGTACTCGGACTGGTCGTCGTCGGCCAGCAGCTGCAGCAGGTGCGGCAGCACGGCGTCCACCGCGGTGTCGCCAAAGACCTCCTGGAAGGTGTCGAACGCGTGCGCGGCCGCGCCGCGCACGTCCGCGTCCGAGTCCACCAGCGCCGACCGCAGGAACTGGATCAGCGCGGGCTCGTGCGTCTCGAGCACGGCCACCGGCGTGGCCTCCATGATCTCCGACAGCGCCACGCAGATGCCGTGCTTCGTGTCGGGGTCGGCCGAGTACAGGCCGGTCTCGAACGTGGGTAGCAGCTGGACGAGCAGCGAGTCGCCGAAGCGGCGCACGAGGTCGGCCAGCGTCTGCGACGCGTTCGCGCGCTGCTCGTCGTCGGCCGACGACAGCTTGCGGATGATCATCGCCGACAGCACCGGCAGGATCTCGCGCACCGTGCGCGGCGTGTTGGCGATCAGCGACTTCCACACCTCGACGGCCGCGTTGCGGATGGCCGCGGTCACGTCCGACCGGCACAGGTACAGCGCCGAGAGGATGCGGTCGCGGCGGTCCTTGCCGAGGACCTCGATCAGGCTGGTGTGGACCTCCTTGTTGTCGTCGGCGGCGTCGTCGTCGGCGTCCGTCTTGGCCGAGACGCCGGTGATCTGGTAGAGCAGGTCCCCGGTGAGCTCGATCGAGCTCAGCCGGATCCGGTAGTTCTCGTCCGACAGGCCGCGCTCGAGCTCGGGCAGCAGCAGGTCGACCGCGCGCGTGGCGTAGTTCTTGACGATCAGCCGGCCGGCGCGCAGCGAGATGTCGCGGATCGGCTCGGCCTCGTCGGCCAGGCCGGCGAGCACCGGCGGGATCACGCGCGCGAGGTACGGGCTGAACGACGCGCCGAACGACGCCGGCAGGAACACCATGAGGTTCATGAACGACTCGCGGATGCCGGCGTGCGGGCTGGCGGCGCTCTTGAGCACCGTGGGGAGGATCTCGTCCAGCTTCTTGATGCCGACGCCGTAGATCACCTCGGACAGCGCCTGGGCGGCGCCCAGACGGTCGCCGGCGTTGTCGTCGGCGCGCAGGACGCTGAGCAGCTTGGGGATCAGGTCCGGCATCTGGTCCTCGCCCAGCTTCTCGATCAGCGAGCCCAGGGCGCGCGACGCGGTGGCGCGGGTCGCCGGCACCGGGTCCACCATCGACACCTCGAGCTCGGCGACGAGCGTCTGCAGGTACGGCACCAGGTCGCGGCTGTCGGTGAGCGACGCCATGTTGCCCACGATCTGGCACGCCTTGCGCTTGGTCGCCGCCGACCGCTCGCGCAGGCCGCGCTGCAGGATGTGCACGACGATGGCCAGCGACGGCCCGTCGATGTAGTGCACGAACGCGGTCTTCAGCAGCGCGTCCAGCGCGTCGTCCACGTGCCGGGTCGGGTCCGAGATGGCCTTCAGCAGCACCGGCACGAGCTGCTGGATCTCCGGGTTCGAGATGACCTCGCCGAACCGCTGCAGGCTCTGGTTCGCCGCGCGCCGCACCTCCTTGTGCGTGTCGTTGAGCGCGTTGACGATCTCCGGGATGATCGTCGACAGCGACTGCGACAGCTGCTGCGGGTCCAGGTACGCCATCGTGCCCAGCAGCTCGACCGCGCCCTTCTTGGACCGCCACTGGGTCTGGTTGAAGCTGTCGAGCACGAGCGGGATGAGCTGCTTGATGCCGTAGCCGCTCGTGTGCTTCATGATCTCCTTGGCGGCCTCGGCCGTGACGTCGCGGACCTCGGCGACGGGGTCGCCCAGCGACGCGAGCAGCAGCGGCACGATCTCGATCACGTACGGCTCGAAGAACTGCTCGAGCGCGAGCGACAGCGTCTTGAACACGTACTGCACGCCCTGCCGGGCCTTGGCGTCCTTCTTGGCCTCGGCCGCGACCGCCAGCGAGCGGATGATGTCGTACTGCGCCAGCGCGGCGATGCCGGTGCCCTTGACGACGCCGGCCACGCCGTACGCGGCGCCCTTGCGCAGGGCCTCGCGGTCGCCGTGGTACGCCTGGTCGAGCAGGCGCGCGATGTAGTCGCCGGCGTGGGCGCGCGTGCGCCGCACGAGCGGCGGCAGCGCGTCGCAGACCGCGTGCTGGACGGTCTCGGAGGGCGTGCGCAGCGTGGCCAGCAGCCGGTCGATGATGGGCGGCAGCCGGGCGTCGTCGTCGAGGTGTTGCGCGGCCGACGCGTAGAGGATGATGGCGGCCTCGCGCACCATGTTCTGCGTCTCGGACCCCGGCGCGGCCGGCGCGGCCAGCGCCGTCTCGATCACGGCCACCACCGCGTCCACGCGGTCCTTGGCCCGCAGCTGGATGATGGCCGCGGCCGCGTCGCGCATCTCCTGGCGCACGCCCGCGTGCCGGTCGCACAGCGGGCCCGGCTCCTCGAGCAGGAACCGCACGAAGCCCTCGAGCTCGCGCTCCTCGAAGAACGGCGCGCACTCGCGCAGCGTGGCCGCCAGCCCGCTGCGCGCCTCCCAGGGGTCGCGCTGCTCGGCCGGCGTCTGCACGACCATGCCGAACTCGTCCACGACGGGCGGCGGCGGCGCGGCCTTGGCCCGGTACATGTCCTCGGCCGCGGCCAGGAACCGCGCGAAGAGCGCGGCGCGGTCGGCCATGTTGAGGAAGACGTCGGCGACGGCCTTGGCGGTGGCCGCGCGCACGGCCGCGTCCGCGTTGTCCAGGTACGCCAGCAGCTCGAACACCACGTCCTCGTAGATCTCGAGCTCGTTCTCGCGCCACACCGACAGCGCGGTCTTGCGCGGCAGCTCGTCCTCGTCGTGGCACGCGATCCAGACCTCGCGCGAGCAGTGCAGGTGCGCGATGTCGAGCGACGCGTCGATGGCCTCGAGCACGGCCGCGCGCACGAAGCTGTCGGGCGCGATCGTGGCGTCGAGCAGGATCTGCGTGTCGGCGTCCGACAGCGTGGGCGCCACGCTCTGGCAGATGCCCATGAGGCACTCCTTGGCGGCCTTGTTGCGCGACGGGTACGCCTGCATGAGCGCCACGAGCGCGCGCAGCGTGTCGGCGCGCTCGACGGCCTCGTCCGCAAACAGGTCCGTGTGCAGCGCGAGCGCCTCGATCGCCAGCAGGATCTGCTCGTCCGCGAGCTCGGCGTCGCCGCGGGTGTCGATGCCGCGCTTGGCGAAGACGAGCAGGACCAGGGGGATGATGTAGATCAGCGAGAGCGTGTCCAGCGGCCGCTGCTCCGAGAGGAACCGCAGCCGGTGCAGCACGCGCGTCACGACCTCGGCCGTGGACTCCTCGAGCAGGCTGGCGGGCAGGCCGGGCACGGCGGCCGCGCGCAGCAGCGCGACGCCGACGAAGAGGCGGAGCGGCCCCAGCCGCGCGTTGAGCGCGCGGGTCATGCCGAGGAAGACCTCGACGCCGAGCGGGCCCACGACGAGGTACGCGTTGCGCTGGAGCACGTACACGAGCGCGTTGGCCGCGGCCGCGAACCACAGCGCGGGCGCGTTGGACGACACGCCGTCGCTGAGGAACCCGATCAGCCGCATGCCGCGCCGCAGGTGCCGGTACGCGCTCTCGGTGGCCTGCCGGACGGCGGCCTCCTTGCGGAGCTGCTCCTGGACCTTGGCGCGCTCGTCCTTGGTGAGCTTGCGCTGGCCGGCGCTCTTCTTGGCGAGCTCGGCGCGCACCTCGGCCTCCCACTTGAGCGTCTCGTAGTCCTTGACGTTCTTGTTCTCGGCGTACTTGTGGGCGTCCTTGCTGAGGACGTCGACGAAGGCCACGTCGGCGGGCGTGCGCCAGATGTCGACCGCGGTCTGGTCGATGCCGGCCATGCGCGCGACGCTGAGGTCGTCCTCGAAGAGCTGCTTGAGGAAGGGCACCGTGCGCTCGGGCTGGACGAACGCCAGCGTGGCGCCGGCCCGCATTGCGGCGTCCACTGTGAGCGCGTGCACGTCTGCGGCCGGGTCCGAGTGCCGCACGAGCTCGGCCTGGGCGGCGGCGGCGCAGACGTCGGCCAGATGGCCGGGGTCGACGCCGACGCGCTGGCAGAGCGCGATCCAGCCGGGCGCGGGCGGCAGGGCGGTGTGGTGCGTGAGCACGAGCAGCGCGACGAGCTGGTCGTGCAGGACGGCCGCGGGCACGGCCGCGCCGGCGGGCGTGATGGCCTGCAGCACGAGCCGCAGCCGCGGCTGGCCGGCGGCGACGATGGCCGGCGACGACTCTTTGGCGGTCTCGAGCTGGCCGACCCAGCGCCAGAGCGCGGCGACGACCGCGCGGCCGACGACCGCGGGCTGCGCGACGTACGCGGCCGTCAGCGCGCGGACGGCGTCCGTGCGGACGGCGTGGCCGACCGCGGGCGCGACGGCCATGTAGACCAGCGCGAGCGCCCACGCGACCGCGGCGTCGTCGGCGGCGGCCGGCAGCTTGGCGGCGGCGGCGCCGAGGGCGCGGACGACCCACGCGTGCTCACGGCTGTCGGTGAGCTTGGTGTAGACGCGGTCCGAGAGCAGGAACGACGGCTTCGGGGCCACGGCGAGCGCGGACGCGAAGACGGCGGCCTTGGCGACGGCCGCGCCGGCGGCGCCGGCGCCCTCGAGCCGGCCGGCGACGGCCGTGGCCACGAACGCGGCCACCACGAGCTTGCTCTGGACGGCCGCGGACGCGTTGGCGTTGGTCTCGGCCAGCGCGGCCAGCACCGGCGCGAGCGCGTCGGCCACGTAGGCGAGCGTGGCCGGCGCCAGCTCGCGCTCGGCCAGGACCGCGTCGCCGAACGCCATGACCCACCAGCGGCGCAGGTGCGCGCGCTTGTCGGCCAGGCCCTTGGCGACGCCGTCGACCACGGCCTTGTCCGCGGGCTCGCCGGCCTGGAGACTGGCAAACAGCGCCCGGAAGATGAGCTCGGCCTGCGACGACAGCGCCAGCTCGTTGGACTCGCGGCCGGCCAGGCCGATCAGGCCCGCCGGCACGGCCCTCGCCAGCGCCGGCGTCAGCGGGAACGCCGCCAGCACCTCGGTGTATGTGTGGCGCTGCTCCGGCACGGTGACTTTGGACGTCCGCAGCGGCGTCAGCAGCATGTCGGCGAGCGCCGGCAGCACCGCGTCGTCCGCGCACTTGCGGGCGGCCGTCGCCAGCGCCGCGGCCGCGCCGTCGCGCACGGCCTGCTTGGACGACTTGAGCGACGCCAGCAGCGGCGCCAGCAGCCGGCCCTGCAGCGCGGCCGACAGGTCGATCGGCACGGCCGCGAACAGGTCGGCCGCGACGCCGTCCAGGACGACCTCGGGCACGCGCAGCACGGCCTTCTCGAGCGGCGCGGCCAGCTCGGCGTCGAACCGCGCGGCGTCCACGAACCGCGCAAAGAACGGCGCCAGCCCGGCCGACACGTGCCGCGGCACGGCCGTCTTGGACCCAAACACCTCCTTGACGTACAGCGCGCACACGTCCGAGGCCCGCGCGGCCAGCGCGGCCTGCAGCGGCGCGCCCGCCGGCCGCGCGGCCGCCTCGGCCAGCAGGCCCAGCAGGACCACGCCCGCCGGGCCGCCGGCCACCAGCGCGCCCACGTACGCGGCCGCGACCGCCGCCGCGTCCGGCACCGCCGCCAGCACGCCGGCCACGGCCGCCAGTGTGTCGCGGCGCGCGGCGGCCGCCAGCCGCGGCCGCGCCGCGGCCGCGGCCATGCAGTTGTGCACGCAGTTGGCCTGCACGCGGACCAGCGCCGGCACGTGCTCCAGCACGGCGGCCGCGTCGACCGCGGTCGCGCTCGTCGCGACCGCGTTCGTCCAGCCGAGCAGCACAAAGTAGTCGGCCGCGGCCATGCCGCGCTTGGCCGCCTCTGCGTCAAGCACCGGCACCAGCTTGGCCAGCACGGCCGCCGGCGCGGCCCGCACGAGCGCCCGCAGGCACTCGACGACCGCCGCGCGCGACGCGTGGTCGGCGTACAGCGGGTATGTGGTGAACAGCGTCTGCAGCACAAACGGCACCCGGTCCGGCGTGAGATCTGCGTCAGCCTGTCCGTTCGCGCACGTACCTCCGGACCGGGCGCACTCGGTCAGCGCCGCAATCGTCGCCGTGCGGGTCTTGGTCGACGAGCTGACGACGTCGGTCGGCGCCTGGGTCGCCAGGTCGCTCCACGACGACGGCACCGGCTCCGACAGCATGATGGATCAGGCTCAGACCCGAGCCGGCCTGGTAGGTCGGGGGCCGATCGATGGGCGCGCGCTCAGACGCGGGCACCTCAGGGTATAGACGCGCCTCACGGCACGACAATGCAATAGGCGAATGCGCTCGGCCTCGGCTGGGCGCGATCAGTGGACTTGTTCTCCTGCGCTCTCTTGCGCGGTGATTTTTTTTTTCTCAGCTTTTCGGCGCTGTTTGGTACGGCGTAGCGGCCTGTGCATAACCGCACGGCCGCTGCCGCACCTGCAGCCACAATTGCTGCGCGGTCGCCCACCTCGGCACCGCGACCTACCCGGCCGTGCCTGACCGCACGCGCCTATAAATTCGCGGCGCCCGCCCTCTTGTCCCTTATCAACTAAATCAATCTGTGATGTACGTGTTATAATCCGTCTTCAGCTCTCGCGTGCCGGCTCGCCGGGGCGCGGGCGATGTGGATTGTGTCTGCTCTCTACACCACCTTTAGGGCACTTTTCGTCTGAGATTGCGTTGATCCGTACCGTAGAAGGCTGCTGGCCGGCGAGGCGTGGCAGGGTGCTGTGTGGCGTGCACTGTGTGGCCGTGCGCTCGGGGGGCCTTGTCGGTGTAGGCTCTGTGGCTGTGCGCTCCGTGGCCGCGCTGTCGCGTGCGTCGTCTGTGCGACGTCCGTGCGAGTGCGCAATCGGGCGCCTTGTGGGCGGCTACGTGCGGCTACATGCCAGGCAGCCTCCGGCGGCGACTCCGTCGAGGGTGGCTGCCCTGCGGGCAGGGCATATAGCCGCACAGGCGTCTGCCCGCAGGGCAGCCACCCTCGACGGAGTCGCCGCCGGAGGCTCACCAGTAGCGGTGCGAGCCTCCGGCGGGGGGGGCCGGCCGGGGGGGGGGCCCGGCGGGCGCCCGGCAGAAACACCCC